>NC_142469.1:109701750-109884250 GCF_049115385.1 Moschus berezovskii
TGGCGGGGGCAGGCGTGTGGGCTGGGGGCCAGCTGCCCGCTCGAGTCGCCAGGCCATGTGACACACCTGAGCAGAGCGACCGCTGCGGCCGCCCCCACCTTCCGATATAGAGAGTGAAAGTCGCTCAGTCGTGTCCGACTCTTTGTGGCCCCGTGGGCTCTACAGTCCAGGGACTCTCCAGCCAGAACACTGGAGTGGGCAGCCTTGCCCTTCTCCAGGGGATCTTCCTGAGCCAGGAATCGAATCAGGGTCTCCCGCATTGCAGGTGGATTTTTTATCAACTGAGCTATGAGCCAAGCCCCCTTTCTGATATGAAATTACCCTACTTTTAATTTCTGAATGCGCCCAATCCACGCATAGCACGAGTATTAAAGGGGCCCCGTGGGTGTGACCCCTTTGTTTTTAAGCCTGTGATTTCACGGCTTTCCTGGTCACTGAGTAACCCCCACCCGCCCCGACTAACACACTGCCCTCCCCTCCAGGTCCTCCGAGAGGGGCCCCGAGGGGCACAGAGCAAACGGAGCCGTCGCAGCATGGTGTGTGCGGCCATGGGCTCTGCCTGGGACCACACACATGTCCGGGGAGAAGCGGAGTGACCCCGAGACAGAGGAGGAGGAGCCGGTGACCCTCCCCGGAGGCCTTGCACTCGTAAAACTCGGGGACTGTGAACCTCGCACCGCGTGACTGTGGCGCCTGTGAAACAGCACAGCTGACGTCAGTCAACAGTGACACGTAAGGAAGGAGCGAGGCCCCGTGGTGAGCGAGGTACGTCACCCCCTGCCGTCCTCAGAGGTGCAGCGCAGGTGGGGTCCACCCCCGGGGGCTTCAGTCTGGGCTTCGGGATGGAGAGGAGGAAGCCCCCAGCAGGCAAGAGGGGACCGGCCTGGGCAAAGGGGCGGACGGAGGAGCTGGTGGGCCGGACGCTCAGGGCTCGGCAGGTTCCCACAGCCGCTTGGGCGTGAGGGGTGTGTGTCTACAGCAGACTTTAAAGGCAAAAGGCAGGGGGCTGGGTCGGGGTTGGGGAGGGTGGGGCCTGGGGAGCGCCGGAGGAGAGGCTGTGCTGAGGCGACTCTGACTTTAGAGCGTCTGGCGTCACCGTCGGGATAATGGAGGGTGCTTCTCAGTGTTCTGGGGCGAGACTCTCAGATGCGATCCTGTGCCCTGCAGAGCCGGGGCGGCAACGGGGCGGGGGCCGGACAGACTGCTCACATCGCCATCCCCCCACGGGCGGCCTTCCAGCGTGCCCACCCTCTGCCCCCGCCCCCAGGGCAGTGACCTCCCCACCCCCAGGGGCCTGGGGCCCATCACTGTCTGTCACTCAGCCCTCCGCATGGAGCACCGCGGTCCGCGGCTGGTTCTGACCCGCCTCTCCCAGCCGGCTGAGGACCCAGCACATGTGCCACGTGCTTCCACGTCGTGTCCTCATGAGTGGCATATCTGCTCCCGTCTTGCGTTTTCATGGGATTTTTAAGCTGTTGCTTCGTGAGGTCTCTGAATATTCTGGCTGCAGGCGCTGTCCTTCGTGGGATCTGTGGTTTGTAAATATCTTGGGGCTCAAGCTAACTTTTTTGCTGCTTGATGAATTGCCGCCAGTGCGACATCCTATTCATTATACGTTTCAACAAACATCCACAGACTAAACAACATTTCAGCTGATAAGTGGAAATGACTGATCGAACGTCTGTGTGGCTCTCACACACGTGGCTGCTGAAGCTGTCGCTCATGAGCGTTCGGAAAGAAGGCTCGTGCTGGCTGCTGAGCGGCTCTCAGACGAGGCCTGGCTCCCAGGGTCTTGGAGTAAACAGGAGGCTTTCAGACAAGACACAGAGGTCGCTTTGGGGCCAGAAACGCAAAGCCTGCAGGGAAATCTGAACGAAGGGCAGGGATAAATTATGAGCATATGCACACTTGCCTCAGACGTTAAGCAATCTGCCTGCCATGCAGGAAACCCGGGTTCGATCCCTGGGTTGGGAAGATTCGCTAGAGGAGGGCATGGCTACCCACTCTAGCATTCTGGCCTGGAGAATTCCAGGGACAGAGGATCCTGGCAGGCTGTGGTCCATGGCGTCACAAAGAGTCGGACACGACTGAGCGGCTAACACACAGATACACAGCCAGGTGAAAGTGTGATGGAATGAACATGCACAGAACCAAGATCCAGGTAAAGACAGCCTCCCTGCTCCCAGAGGGCCGTCCTGACCTGCCCCGCGGGGAGAGGATGATGTTCCACTGTCTGGTCAGCACGCCCCAGGCCTCTCTAAGTGCCACCTTATACCACCAGCTGAGTTTCTGGCCTCCTCTTGTACACTCTTAAAGCAGTGCGTCTTAGCACTTAGACCAACTGTCCTCTGCTACTCTGGGCAGCCCCACCTGCGAGCTGCAAATACGGCGCTGGGGCAGAGTCCGTGTCGCCGGCAACAGCGAGCGAGCTCGAGCCCCAGTCCTCATCCCCTCGTCAAGGCTTTCTTTGCCAGTCCCCCAGCGGGCCAGTGGGGGCCCTCCCTGGATGAAATCTATTCCCTGTCCTCCTTCTGGACCCTGTTAATGAGCAGGAAACATCAGGAGGAAAAAGCAAAGCGTGCAGACCCTTCGTGGAATGGACTGTCCACTCTGACTGCTGCTGCTGAGTCGCTTCAGTCGTGTCTGACTCTGTGCGACCCCATAGATGGCAGCCCACCAGGCTCCCCTGTCCCTGGGATTCTCCAGGCAAGAACCCTGGAGTGGGTTGCCATTTCCTGCTCCAATGCATGAAAGTGAAAAGTGATAGGGAAGTCGCGCAGTTGTGTCCAACTCTTAGCAACCCCATGGACTGCAGCCCACTAGGCTCCTCCGCCCGTGGCATTTTCCAGGCAAAGAGTACTGGAGTGGGTTGCCATTGCCTTCTCTGACTCTGACTGCTACGGACCAGATTTTCTTATCTGCTCTGTCTTGGGAGGCAGGGTGTCCCTCGGGGCAAGGACCTCTTGTAGTGCCAAAGCACCATACAGGGGCTGTTTCATCGTGTTCGTTTACAGTGCTGCTGATAAACAGTGTGCTGTCAGGGATCTCTTCCTAAAGAGCTGCTTTCACTATGCGCCAGAGCTACAATTTCACTGTTGATGTCACTCCCACCTTGAGAACATGTAGTGACTGGGGTGAATTTTACGGGACAACTTGCTGGGCCCCAGTGCCCATTACTTGGGCAAACATCTGTTTAGGTGTTGAAGGCAATTTTGACGAGATTAACATTTAAATCTCACTGTGAATAAAGCAGGTGACCCTCTGTGTGGATGGGCCGTGTCTAAGCAGTTGAAGGCACTAAGAGAAAAGACTGCGGTTCCCCAAGGAGGGCGGAATTCTCCTCCAGCCTCGGCTAAGGTTGCAGCATCTGCTTATCCTGGGCCACTGACTGCCAGTCTTCCCTGCAGAGTTCAGATGTTCCAACACCCACAGTCAAGTCAGCCAACACCTTCAAATCAATCAGTTGATCTCTCTCTCCCTTTGCATATATATATATATATATATATATGTTTATGTTCTGTTTCCCTGGAGGATCCTATCTAACAAAGGCACACCCCGGAGATAAGGCAGGTTTGGTTCCTGAACGTTGCATTAAAGCAGCTGTCACAATGAAGCAGTCACAAACACTGCTGGCTTCCCAGTTCACATAAAGGCATGTTCACACAGCAGTGTGGTCTATTAAGGGTGCCATAGCATTGTGTCTGACAAACAACGCACACACTTCAACATGAAAATAGCTTACTGCTAAAAATGCTCACTGTCATCTGGGCCTTCACTGAGTTGGTATCTTTTCACCTTGGTGTTGAGGCTGTTGGCTGACCAGAGTGGGGGATGCTGAAGGCGGGGGGGTGTCTGCAGCAATTTTGTGCAATAAGACGAGCATGAAGTTTGCTGTAATGATGACTTTCCTTGCACTTGATCATGTAGAGGCCGTTGTAGGGCTGTTCATTGCCCTAATTTCAATACTGTGTGTCTCAGGGAGCAAGGAAGTCTGAGGAGAGGGGGTGATGGGGAGGGGGGGGTCTGTGGATCAGTCAGAACACACACAACAGCGTCAGCTAAGTTCACTCATGCAATCGTGGTTCCTGGCACCCGGAAACAAGCCCAGGAGGAACATGGAGCATCACTGACCACAGGTCAGCATAGTGGAGATGAGGTGGTGAGAGAGCCGCGGGGAGCGACACCGCCAGCAAAGCCAGCAGACTGCCGGAGAAGCGGCACCTGTGGACCTGCTCACTGCAGGGTTGCCCCAAACGTTCAATTTGTAAAAATGCAGTGTTTGCAAAGTTTCGTACAGTGAGCAAAATAAAAGGAGGTCTGGTCACACAGTGACTCTTTACTGCTTGCATAAGAAACAGGGTTTTTTTTTTTTTTTCCTGAAATACAAGACTCACCAGTGGGTTTAACTTAGCACATGAAACTTTATTAGCCACTAGCACTTCATGAGCTCTTCTATTCTGGTCATGGAACCTGATCAACTCACATTTCCATGAGCTGAGCTATTTTCTTATCTAAAGACTAAAAATAGAGCTGCCATATGATCCTACAATCCCACTCTTGGGCATATACCTGAAAAACATGAAAACTCTAATTTGAAAAGCTGTATGCACCCCAATGTTCACAGCACTGCTGTTCGCAGTATCAGACACGGAAGCAACCGGCGTGTCCGAGGACAGGTGAGTGAATAACGGTGAGGTGCGTGCATATCGTGGACTGTCGCTCAGCCCCAAGAACGCGTGGGGTGATGCCACCTGAAGCAATTCGGACGGACCTAGAATTGTCACACTCAGTGAAGTGAGCCAGACCGAGAAGGACAGTAGTCACATGCTGTCACTTACACGTGGAATCGAAAAACCGATACAAATGAGCTAATTTATAAAATGCAAGTAGACTCACAGACACAGTAGACAAACGTAGTTACCAAACAGGACAGTGGTGGGGGGAGATAAATTAGGAGCTGAAAAAAAAACAAAAAACAGTCGTGTCCGACTCTTTGTGACCCCTGGAGTATACAGTCCATGGAATTCTCCAGGCCAGAATACTGGAGTGGGGAGCCTTTCCCTTCTCCAGGGGATTTTCCCAACCCAGGGATCAAACCCAGGTCTCCTGCACTGTGGGTGGATTCTTTACCATCTGAGTCATGAGGGGACGCCTTGTGGTTTAGGAGCTAGGGACTGACACATACACTGCTATGCATAAAACGGATAAACAGCAAGGACTGATGGTGAAGCTGAAGCTCCAGTACTCTGGCCACCATGCAAAGAGCCGACTCTTGGGAAATGACCCTGATGCTGAGAAAGACCGAGGGCAGGAGGGGAAGGGGACGACAGAGGATGCCATGGGTGGATGGCATCACCGACTCGATGGACGCGAGTCTGAGCAACTCTCCCCCTCTGGGAGGCAGTGAAGGCCAGGGAAGCCTGGCGCGCTGCACTCCATGGGGTTGCGAAGACTCGGGCAGAACTTAGCCACTGAACAACAGCAGGGACCTCCTGTTGCACAGAGAACTGTGTCCAACGCTGCAACAACCGATAAGGGGGAAGAGTCTGAAAAACAAGTGTGTGCCTGAAGCACTGCGCTGGCATCTGAGCCTCGCAGCATTACGCGACTATTGACTACACTTCAGTAAATCATACAGCAAAATAAAAAACCCTCTCCATCCTTCAAAATTGGCTCCAGTGCAGCATCCACTGCGACTGTGTTTAATGGAACCTGCCATGGTATCTGCCTCTCAGTCCCCCAGTTTTAACTCGTAACCAGCCCAGGGAACGCTCACGTGTGCCCGGAGGGGACACGGAGACACAGTGTCTGTCACAGCCTCCCCGTGGGAAGGAAGCCCGCGCTGCAGTGAGCATGGCCGAGCAGCCAGGGGGCAGAGGATCAGCTCTGGGGCAGTGGGCGGGTGGGTGAGGGGCTGGCCCTGACCCAGGTCCCCGGGCGCCAGGGCAGCCGACGTGCAGTCAGAGGCGTCTGGGGAGACCCAGCGGGCGCTCCCGTTCGCAGGCCTGTGTGCCTCTGTCTCTCCATCTTTGCCTTTCGATCTTCCGGTGCGCTTTCCATTTCTGCTAGGCCAAACGGTCCCGATGGATTTGTTCTTTCTTATTTGAGGTTGCTCTGAGAAAGCCCCGGGTCTAGCTCTGGCTCCTGGGGTGCATGACCCCTATGACTGATGCTGGAGGCTGAGCCCCGGCCAGGCCCACCCAGGCCCCCATCCACGTGCTTGGTTTCTGCCTTGGCTTCTCCAGGATAGCGCCCCCCAGACCCCTGGGGTCCTGTCCCCACAGGCTGGGCTGAGACCCGGGCGGCCACGGTCCTGAGTGCGGGGAGGCCGGCCTGCCCTGCTGCTGCCCTCTTCCCGGGGGGAGCCACGGTCAGCATCTTCCTGGAGACGATTCTTGAAGACCTCCCTCCTGCTGACGAGCAGGCTCTCGGGGACCGATGGGGCAGGAGCAGAGGTTGTCCAGCCCTTGCTGCATGACCCTGCCCCTCACCCCTGCCGTGGCCAGGCCCTGCCTCCCCGTCCTGGGGCCAGAGCTTCCCCTGCAGGCTCCACCCCCTTGAGGCATCACTCAGGTCCCCAGGCCTCTCCCTCTGCTGCGGGTCAGGTCATTCCCACTTCTGCGGTCTCCTCAGCACAGGCTCCTTCTCTGCCCTGCCTGCCCCACTAGCTTTGTAGCCTCAGAGCTCTGCCGTCCTTGCTTTGGGGGAATTTCTGAGAGAGCAGGCAGTCCCGACCATGGTCACTGCGTCAACCTGGGCTGCTGTTCTGATTCCTCTTTTGTTTCTTTCTCTTTTGCCCTGGTGGGCAAACAAAGGCAACAAACCTCAATATAAAACGAGCCCAGTGTTCATCAGTGCCACTCCTCTAGCAGCAGAGGCCGGACCCCTGGGTTTGTGCATTTTGGCCTCTCTCCTGGGGACGGACTCTAAACCGTTTGTCAGACTGTGCTGTGCTGTGACTTCATCGGAAGCCTTTTCTCCTGTCACAGTGGCAGAAAAAATAGCCACATGCCTCCCACTGACTGTGTTTTCTATATTTCAACATGTTATGGGTGGAAAATAAATCAGAAACGTAGGAAAACACTGAAGCGTTGGGAAATAAAATGATGGATTCTTAAAATGCCAAAATAATTGTAAAAATAAAGGACTGAAAACTGCCCCTGATGATGCTTGCCTGGGATTCTCCAGGCAAGAACACTGGAGTAGGGAGCTGTGCTTGTCTCTGGGGGGTCTTCCCAAGCCAGGGATCGAACCTGTGTCTCCTGCATTGCAGGCTGATTCTTGACTTCCCACCAGGGAAGCCCTAATGATCCTGATCACCAACACTAAATAATAAACAAAAAATAAATTTTGGCAAAATGGTTTCAGCCATACTTTCATGCTGACCAGCCCTCAAATGATCCTCTTCAGAAGTTTGAGCATTTAGATTCTCCCTTGGCTAAACATGAAGCTGATGCTCAAGACATTGTAATGTTAACTGCCTTGTCTGATTAAAGCAGATTTCTTTGGTATCGTTGAACCACTTCCTAGGTAATGGATTCGATCCAAATAGTTGAGATTCCATTCTCTCCTAGTAAATCATGATGTGTTTTCATGGAAATAATTTTGACTACATATATTTTATATAAAAAGTATTATATATGTATATATTATATGTTTTATATATAATCAATATTACCTGTAATATTACACATATGTACATAGAGAGACGTCTCCCGTGAAATGGAGAGACACACATTTTCTTGTGCAGAACATCTCATCAACAAGACTGATGTCAACCAATCTTTGTTTTCTTATGGGATTTTTATGGTTTCAGGCTTTATATTCAAGTCTTTCATCTCGTTTGAGTTAATTTTTGTGTAGGCTGTAAGGTAAGGGGCAGAGTCATTCTTTTCTGCATTGTATATTCTTAGGTCCTTTGTTGTAAATTAGCCACTCAAATATGCATGGGGTATTTCTGGGCTCTGTTCTACCCCATTGATCTGTGTGTGTCAGGTCTATGATCACGCAATGTCATGCGGTTTCAAGTAATATAGGTTTGTAATGTTATCTGAAATCAAGGGGTATGATGCCTCTAGTTTGTTCTTCTTTCTTAATACTGCTTTGGCTGTTTGGGGTCTTCTATGGATCTGTGCAAAATTTAGAGTTGTGCTATTGCTGTGAAAAATACTGTTGGGATTTTGATAGGGGTTCTGTTGAATTTGTGTATTGCTTTGGATGTACGGACTTTTTACGGGTGTTAACTCTTCCAACCTGCTGAGCTCACGGTCTCTTCCCATTAGGTCACGTCTGCTTCAGTTTGTCTCATTCACGTCTTACCTTCAACACACAGATCTCTTACCTCCCTGCTTTACTTCATTGTCTTTAATACAATTGTAATGGGGTGTTTTCTTAATTTCTCTCTCTGACAGTCTGCTCTTGCTGCTGCTGCTACTGCTGCTAAGTCACTTCAGTCGTGTCCGACTCTGTGTGACCCCATAGACGGAAGCCCACCAGGCTCCCCCTTCCCTGGGATTCTCCAGGCAAGAACACTGGAGTGGGTTGCCATTTCCTTCTCCAATGTGTGAAAGTGAAAAGTGAAAGTGAAGTCGCTCAGTCGTGTCCGACCCTTAGTGACCCCACGGACTGCAGCCCACCAAGCTCCTCCATCCATGGGGTTTTCTAGGCAAGAGTACTGGAGTGGCTTGCCAGTGCCTTCTCCCAGTCTGCTCTTACTGCACAGAAATGCAGCATTTTCGGTGTATTGGCTGTGCAGGCGGCAGCTTCACTGAACTCGCTCACTAGCTCCCAGTTTTCGGCGGAGTCTTTGGGGTTGCCTGTGGGTAACGCTGCGCCATCTGCGAACAGCAGCAGTTTTGCTTTGCCTCTCCAGTCTGGCTCACTCGTCTTTTTCTCGTCTAATTGCTGTGTTGGATACGAGTGGTGAGAGTGGATGTCCTTGCCTTGTTCCTGCTCTTAGAGGAGACGCTTCCAGTGTTTCACCATGGGGTGTGTTAGCTGTGGGCTTGTCATGCATGGCCCATATTATGGTGAGGCGTGATGCCTCAATAACCTCTTTGTTGACAGTTTTTATCATAGGTGGAAAGGCATTTTCTACATCTGTTGAGATGATCTAAATTTTATATTTTCATCTTGTTGAAATGGCATATCGTGTTGATTGATTTATGGATGTTGAACCATCCTTGCATCCCTGGCATAAATCCCATTTGATCATGCTGTGTGATCCCTTTAATGTCTTGTTGAATTAGGTTTGCTAACAGTCTCTTTTGGAGAAGACAATGGCACCCCACTCCAGTGTTCTTGCCTGGAGAATCCAAGGGACAGCGGAACTTGGTGGGCTGCCGTCTATGGGGTCGCACAGAGTTGGACATGACTGAAGTGACTTAGCAGCAGCAACAGCAGCAGCAACATTCTCTTTTGAATTTTTACCTCTGTTTTATATATTCATCAGGGACACTGACCTGTAATTTTCTTTCCAGGTGGCATCCTTGTCTGATTTCATATCAGAATGTTGCTTGCCTCGGAAAATGAGTTTGGAGGTGTTCCTCCCTGTTCTATCTTTTGGAAGAGTTTGATGAGAATTAATTAATTCTTTGAACGTTTGATAGAATTCAGCAAAGGAGCAAGCTGGTCCTAGACCTTTGTTTGTTGGAAAGCTTTTGATTACTGATTCAATTTCCTTGCTAATAAGATTTTCTATTTCTTAATGATTCAGCTTTTGTAGGTTGCATGTTTCTAGGGATTTACCCATTTCTCCTAGGCTGTCCAACTTGGCGTGTAATTGGTCACAGGAATCTCTTGTGTCCCTTTGTATTTCTGTGGTATCAGTTGTAAGTTCTCTTTTATGTCTGACTTGCTTGCACCCTCTCTCTTTCCTCTTGGTCGAGATAAAGGTTTGTCAGTTTGGTCTGTCTTTTCAAAGAAACCGCCCTCAGTTCATCGATCTTTTATGTGGTCCCTTTAGTCTCTACTTCACTGATTTCTACTCTGTCTTTGCTATTTCCTTCCTTCTCCTAACTTTGTGTGGCTGCATTTTAATATTCAGCTTAGATCATCAGGAATGGGGGCAGAGGAGTGTTTTAATGGAACGGCATCCTGGAATTTGCACTGGGCTACGGAAGGGGGCGTGGCCGCTGAAGGTGCTTGAAAGGTTTTTTTATTGGAGTATCTTCTTACGTGGCTTTCTGTCAGTGTAACTCACATCGGTGTGGTCCACCAGCCTCGGAGCATTCCTGGCAAGTCGTATTTCTGTTTAAAAACCTTCCCATCCCCCTAAAGGCAGGTCTCACAGAGAGAAAGGAGGGAAAGATGCCCTCACTGTGGTTAATGAGCAGGGAGAACCCAGAGGTGGTTTAGGCCATCTGAGTTCGAAGAGTTTGGCTGCTGTATGTTAGTTAATAGTTAGCGCTGCCTCTCTCCTCTTTCAGACCCCCTGCCATCATTAGTTTTGGGTGAGATGGGCTTTTAAAATTATTGTTGTTTTAGCTCTATAAATGTTATCTTCTATAAGTTTCGTATACTAATAAATGTGGCTTCATGAACAGAAAGGCAAAAATAGCTTCTGAGTGTTATGGATACAAACCTATTTCAAGACACCTATGCTGCCTCCTGGCAGCTGTGTCATGTTTGACCTGATGGGAGGTTGGTTTCCTTAGGCTGGGTTTGTCTCTGGCAACAGAAATACATACTTTCAGAACGATGTAGTCGTCTCCTGTCACCTTTAGAGGGAACGTTCGCACCATAAAAGTAGCAGGTTTGTATTTGGCTTTGTGAAACAGAACATTCTTTGAAAATGTTAAACCTTGCCTTGGAAAGTGCATCACCAATGAATCCAACACGACCGCAAAGTGCTTCCATAACTCGTTTGGTGGTGGATCTGAAGCAACACGCCAAGCAGCGCGAGGCGGTGACGGCGTGTCTGCAGCTCAAAGCTGGGGACGGTGAGGGAGAAAGCGGACCGTTGGGGCAGGGCTGGGTTAGGGTCCTGCTCCACCACTCGCTGCTCCTGTAAACCCGGCCCTGTCCAGGGGTCTCGGCCTTATTGTTTGTCATCTGTGAAATACGAGCTTTGCAGAGTTTCCACTGAATTAATTAGATGATTTGTATCAAACACCCAGCAAATTCCAATCTATTAAAAATGTCCATAAAGTGCCTTGAAAGCGTTGTCCTAATCCATGTCATAAGGCATCGTGAGATGGCAAAAGAAATCGGTCCACGTGATTTTATTGAGAACAAAGACACATTCAGATTATCTGTTACTTAAATGTCTACAAACAGGGACGAGAGCCTTGAGACAGACTAGGGTCCACAGTCTGTGCTTTAACAGAACCTGTCCTGCTGACCGAGTCTAATGGCCGCGCAAAGCCAGCTGGCCCGGTGCTGCCTAACTGGGCCCAGCCATGGCCAGTTGGGTGACTCCTCCTTGTGCTCGGGTTTCTGGAGTTGGACGCTTGGGCTAAGAGCCTGGGACTGACGTGAGGGTCATTCCTGGGCCGAAGCAAACAAAGTTAAGGGAAGACACAGGTCCTTCAGACTAAGAGACCAAGAAGAGACCAGAGAGTCAGAAACTCCCAGAAACGCCAATTGTCTGGGCTGGGGGCAAACTCTGGAGTAAGTCTGAGGGTTGACAGGAAACAGAGACACAAGAGGGGTTATTATGCAGAATTCACCTGGGCAGAGTGAGCGATCTTCAGAGACTCTTCCTGCCAGAGTCAAGTAGGAACTGGGAGAAAATACTAAGTGATTGATGGTGACTGGTGAAGTGAGCACGATGTCCAGGGTACCCACGCTGGCCAGGGCTCACTCACACCCGTGGGCGACCCTCGGGATGACAAACCCCAGGTAAGATTTGGGAGAGACAGAATTCACAGGGACACTTGGTTAAAGAGCTTATGCTTTGCCTATTGAGGTGGGAAAATGAGCTGACAAGAAGTTTCTGGCCAAATACAAATTAGTCAGAAGTAATAATTAAATTATATCATGCCTACTACTGGGAAAGATTGAGGGCAAGAAAAGGAGGGGATGACAGAGGATGAGATGGTTGGATGGCATCACTGACTCAATGGACGTGAGTTTGAACAAAATCAGGGAGACAGGCAAGGACAGGGAAGCCTGGTGTGCTGCAGTTCATGGGGTCGCAGAGTCGGACGTGGTCTAGCGACTGAGCAACAACAAATTATATCATGCCTACAACAAGAAAAATGTCCTTTGGCGGTTTTAGCTTAGTGAGATAAATTAAAAAGTAAGCCAGGATGCCTTACTGAGCATTTTGCTAGTGGCCTAAGGGGGAAAGTAGATTTGGAAACGTTAGGATGGCTAGAATAGTGGGTCATTAGTTTCTCTTTCATATTCTTCAGTGACAAAAAAAGTTAAATTCCAGGTACATAATCCACAATTTAGAATGGGCCCTTATCCACTTACTAATTTAAAAAGCCCCGCATTTCCAAGAGAAGGGAACTTCCTCAACGGGCTTGTCTGTCCTGTAGGAACTGTCTGGAAAGCACTGAGCTGGTTGTTTCCTGTCTTAATTCTCGACTGAGTGACTGTATTCTTTCTAATGCGGCACCCATCTGGCCTCCATGCCAGGAATAACTTTCTTAGAGACGGAAAAATGACAGACAGACATAACGATTTCCCAGTAGTTTTTAATAAATGTATTGTTTTTCTCCGCAAAAATGGAAACTGATTGTCTCCCAACTCTACTGCCAGCTTCTCTTAGGAGCTAGAAGTTGGCATTCAGGGCACTGTGAGCCCCTCCAGTTGTCAAAGGCTGTGTGTCATTGGACAGCCCTGGACAACATGGTTCATTTCTCTGTGTGGACCCCATGAGGAGTCTGTGGTTGATACATGAGAGAAACACCGTGATTCTTGAGCTCAAGGCTTGCAATCCAGGGGGCTCCTTGCTCCCCGACCCCCGCCCTGCTTCTCTGTGCACCAAAGCGGGTGCAGGAGAAATGGCAGAAGGGCAGGTCTGGGCATCGGGGGTCTGGTCCTGCTTCTGCTTCTTGCGCTATCCGGCTAAGCCATTTGCCTTCTGCTTTCGTTCTTCCTCTTGACGTTGTCAGGGTGATTGAATGAAAGTGTTTTCCATCTTCTGACTTCTACAGAAAAGTGCACAACATCAAATAGATATTTAAGCTATCAGCTTGCAGTCCTCTCAGTAAAGCAGGAAGTAAAAGCAATACTTTTGGCAGCGAATGGTGAAGGATTCACGTCAGTTTTGGATGCAAATTTTCCTCTCTGGGTGATCTTAGAATCAGCAGTATACAGTATTTACTTTGTATTTTCCCTCGACTTTTATGAACGTTTCCTAATAGCATTCCTTAGTTACTTAACCATGTGCAGCTGCTCTGCTCACCTGTTTCTCGGACCCAAGAGCCGTCCCGGTTTTATTATAGTTTCTTTCTGAGCCCGCAAGCCAGAAGGAATGTGTTTAAGTATAATACTTAATAGATTTTCTGGGCTCTGGAATTTGAATGAGAATTCACAGAGCAGCCCTCTTTCGAGAAGACACACGATTCCTCCCCATCTTTCCATGGCCCTGTGTCTGTCCCTTTCACCTGGAAAACAGCTCAGCGTGGGACCCCTGGGTGGAACAGCACAGGCTTTGACTCAACGGTCAGGCCCGGAGCCTGCTGATACAGCCCCCGACGCACTGCCAAAGCTTCCGATTAAACGTGGGGTTAAAAGTCAGATTTGGATTTTCTGTTTTCTTCTTATTCTCGGTGCTCCGACAAGTCAGTCGAAGCATTGCTCTCCAGAATCTTCCCTCCCTTGGTTTTCTGTGTGAGCTAGAATCAGGGTTTTCTCCTGTAAAGTTGTAAGCCAAGGAGAAACTATTTCAGCAATGTTGTCTGCGATGGATACTGTCCAGAGTCTGGGCGTGCAAAATTCTCTTGGTTTCCCATCAGTCTCCACCAAGGAGTCTGCACCCTCTACACTCCCTATGCTGGCTTCATCAACGCCTGAAAGGGTTTAAAAGCAGCCACATTCCCGCCAGCCACACTTGCCCCGGTCCCGGTTACCTGCAAGTCAGGCTCCAGATCTCTAGGTCCCCCAAGGTCCCGGAGTGCATGCACCTGCGTAAAGGAGTGCAAAGATGCCGCCCCCCTTGAACCTTCTGGACGCTGCTGGGTGCCCTGCTCACAGCTGCCCTCACTAGAGAGTCAGCTAATCCACCCGCAAAGTTGAGGCGAATTCCGGGCTGGACGAGGAGTCGTTAGAGCCCAGAGGTCCAGGGGACCCAAGGGTGGCTGGGGACTGACCTAGGCTTCGAGTGAGCTCTGGCGGGGTGAATCGGCCAGCAGGACCGGTCTTGCGAGGACCGAATCGGCGCCCTGGGATGGGAGGGCGAGGTGTATCTTGCTGTCCCCGGGCGCGCGCGCGAGAGAGAGCGTGTACGCCTGTGTGCATCTGAGTGCGTGTGTGCACACGGGTGCGCGTGTGCAGGGAAGGAGCGCGCACACGCAGCGCCCACACAGGCGGCAGCAGAGCCCTGGGGCCCCCTCCCCCCGGCTCCCCCAGACCCGCGCCCACGGCGGCCGCTCGCAGCCGGCGAAGGAGCCCAGCGAGCGGGGCGCAGCGGCCGCGCTGGAGGTGGGGCAGGGGGAGGGGACGGCGGGGCGGGCGGGGCGGGCGGAGGAGGATCCGGGAAGCTCCGGGCTTATTTGACAGAAGCCGGGGCCGCCGCAGGACGCGGAGGACCGCCGGGGCCAGCTGGTCGAGTCCGGGCCGCCCGGAGCGCTGGGGACGAGGACCCGAGCAGCCCCTCCGCCGGCTCCGCGGCCGCCGCGCGCCCCGATCACCATGCTGCTGCCGCGGCTCTGCTGGCTGCCGCTGCTCGCGGCGCTGCTCCCGCCGGCGCCCGCGCAGAAGTTCTCGGCGCTCACGGTGAGTGGGCCCGCCGCCTCCTGCCCGGGCCGGCCGCGTCCCCGCGGGCCCCTCCGGCCGCCGCGCCCCGGCGCCGCGAGCAGGTGACCCTCCCGCCCGCGCGGCCCGAGCAGGTGGGGCCCGGGCGGCCCGCGGGGCGCGCGCGGCTCCTGGGGTGCCCCGACGCGGGTGGACCGGCAAGGGGCGCTCCGCGGGCCCCTCGCCGCCCCCTCGCGAGGGGCAGGGGCGCGCGCGGAAGACCGGGTCCGGGAGCCAGGGCGCCGCCCGGTGGGCTGTCCGAGGCGGCTCTGCCGGGGACCTCGGCGCCCATCTGCCTCGGTGCGTCCCGGGCTCGGCCCTGGGCACGCGGTGCGGACCCCGCGGCTCTTGCCGGGCGGGCGAAGGGACCCGGCTCCTGGGCCCCCGCGGGTTGGGCCCGACCCTCCCGGGGGACGTGAGCTTAGAAGCAGCAGATGCCGTGACACATGAAGATTGCTTCCCCTCGTCCAAGCGGGCAGACATTGGAGGGCCCCGGGGACTCTGCGTGCTGCGCGCCCCGGCCCTGGGCCCCCGGGGCAGGGTGCGCCGAGCGCCAGGGTCACCGCGCTGACCGCCGCCGGGTTTGCTTTCTCAGCGGCGACTTCGCCCGGCCACCGTTGCTCGGTGCCAAGCTCCAAGCGCCGCGCAGGGACCGAGCCAAGCCGCCGGCCGCCGGCCCGGCCTGCGTGTCCCAGCCCCCGGCTCGGGCAGACCTCGTGGGCTTGCAGTATTTGCAAACCCATAATTAATGCAATCTGCAGAAACGAAAACATTCCACTTAAATGTGTTTTTGAACAAGTGCTTGAGAAAACACGCAGGGAGAGAGAACACCTCTGGTGGAGAGATGCTTCTAAGTGCCCGGGACAGTCCTGAAGGCGTTTATTGTATCGAAAATACCAACGGGTGAGCTGGGCTGTGGTCGGGTCTGCTTTTCAGCAAAGCTCAAGCCGGCCGGGAGCCTTTTTTTTTTTTTTTTGTTCCTATTCGAGCAGTACCAGGGGGAAGGAGTTAGTGAGTCCACGGTTCATACCTAAAATTCTTCTGGGGCGGCCCTGGTCCCTGCCTTGTATCTTACAAATGACGTGTAGATTAGAAACTGCCTACCCGATCCTGAAGAGGTTCCCACACGCTCAGCGGCCCGTGTGGGGTTTTCATCTCCGCAGAGGGGCGGCGGAGCAGGACTTGCTGTGTGTGTCCGTGTCTCTGCCCATCTGTGCACACATGATGGACTTAGACCCCCGCTCCTGTAAACAGCCGCCCACTGCAGGGCATCCGTGGCCCCAGAGAAATGCAGCCCAAGCCTCAGGTTGAGACCTGGTGCTTCTTCAGCAGGTTGTCTCCATGGCCACAGCTGTTCTGAAAGTGCCCAAAGCAGATGGCACCTCAGGGGGCCTCCTGGATGGAAGGGCAGGATAGGGTGTTCGTTATTGGAACTGCTGGACTCTGTGGGTTTTCCTGCTTTTCCGTCCCCACTCTTACAAGCTAAGCACTCGCGTTAGGGTGGCCCTTGTCGTTGGCCCTCCTCGGGCTGCTCTCAGGATTTCCTGGGTGTTGCTGACACCAGCTGCAGAGGATCCTGTGTGGAAGCTCATGATACATACAGTGCAGGTACCAGCCCCCTTTGGCTGCACTTCCCGGGGAAACGTTTTGCCTTAAAACTATTTTTGCAAATAAAATACTTTGTGGCTTCAGCCTCCAGGAGAAAAGCTTAAAGCCCTGACATATCTTGGCAAGCTCCCCTCCCCGCCCCACCCCTCATCAAGAACATCAAGAAGCTGGCTGATGGGCCGTGAGGGCACATTGGAGGTGCTAGATTTTTCTGGGGTGCTCACCTCTTTTCAGACTGATTTCCAGTTTGGGGGGGGGTGATCGCTTGTTTCCAGCGGGATGGCTTTCTCTCTGCAGGATTTACATCTGGTCTTTAATAAACCAGAGAGACAGCGCCAGTCCCTGGGAGACAGGGAGTGATCACTGGGCGTCTTCTGGATGTGTGGTCCTAGGCACATTACTGAGCTGTCTTAATCACCAGTGTTCTTGCTGCAAAGTGCGATCAAGCACTGCCTTCTGTTTGGCTCATTGCCAGGATTAAACGTGGGGCTTTCACTGTCCGCACGCAGAACACGCCTGTTCTGTAGCTCACCCTGTTCCTGATGGCAGCCATGCCACTGGTCCTGACGCCGTGGTTTTCCCAGGTGGCTGTGCCCCTCAGGAGTGGGGATGCTGGCCTCACGGCGGTTCAGTCCGTGTTGGGTGGAGCACAGCGCTCCACTCTGGGGGAGCATGAGCTTTGTTGAGGTGGGAGTGCCAGCCTGGACCAGCAAGTGAGAAAACTGGCCTGGCTGCCCGCTCTGTGCCACCCTGTCTCCTCAGGTGGAAACAGACGGTGTGCCCGCCTCTTGGGGGTTAGAGCTTGTCACCGGCGTCCCTGGTGATGCCTTTGTCCCCATGCTCCCTGCACTGGTCGATCTTGGTTGGGGGACGTGTCTCCACCATGTGTCGGTGGGTTTGACCACCTCTGCTAATCAGTGTTCGAGACAAAGAGAATCTGCTTTGCTCAATAATTACCTTTTTTTCCCGTTAAAGTCATTCTTTAGAAATGGCACCTTTATGTGTATTCCTGTGACTCTGGGGATTTGCATAACTGCCTGGTCCTCCACAAACTTCATGCTTTTCCCGTGGACAGGCGGGGGCGTGTCTGACCCCTGCTGGGATCCTCACCTGCCCCTTCCTTCTTCGAGGGCTGGATCAGGTCCGGTTTCCATCCTGCTCATGGCTGAGCCTAGGGAGTACCTTCCAGTGTCGGCTGCCTGCTCACACGTGGTCCAGATGACCGCAGTTCTGCTCCGTCACGGGCGCAGTGGTACTGACTTTGACAGAAGTCCGCAAACCCGGACCTGGGTGTTTGCTCCAGGGGCAGGGGGCACTGTACTCCCAGTGACCCCTTGCTCGAGTGTCTGGGAGGAGCCCACGGGCTGCCTGACTTTAGAGCTGCCTGCGGGGAGTTCTGCCTCCCACTGAGAAGGCAGAGGCCAGTGGCCTCTGGCCACCTGTGAGGATGCGCCCCGGGTCCTGCCCACGAGCTGAGCTTTCTTTGCTCTGGGGGCACTCAGTGTGTATTTTCTCCTTGATTTCGCAGCAGCCTAACCAGCAACGCTCTGCTTTATCCTTATTCAAGAGGCCCTGTTGGGGCCCTTGACACTGCTCTGTTCCGGAGGCTTCCCTGGGTGGGGTCGGGGGTGTTTGCTGGGTCACCTTCAAGGTCGGCCCTACCTCCCCCCTCCCCTGGCGGGCCTCCAGCACGCGGTGAGGAGCTGTCTGTCGGGGTGGGGGCTTCTAAGGACAGAGGAGCCTGGCGTGCTACAGTCCGTGGGGTCGCTGAGAGTTGAATACCACTGGGGGACTGAACCACGACCACCGCGTGAGAATTGGCGGCTGTTGGCACAAACAGGCCCACCGCTGTCGGTGCGGAGACATGTGCCTGCAGCCCCAGCCCCAGGGCGAGCGGGGATGGCCCCGCTTCACTGTCTCACTGTCTGCTCTGCTCTCAGGGAGCGACCGTGGTTTGTTTCTTCTCCCTTTGCAAATGCTCTGAGCACATCTGCTGCTCTGGGAAAGCTGCGTTTCGTTCATCAGCAGAAGAGGGACCACGGAGGTGGTTAAGGAAAAGGAAACTAAACATCATCAAAATTTTCCAACCTAGAAGCCCATTTACATGGCGACTGAAAACCCAAACATCTGGAGGAGTCGCTTTAATTCTGATTTGAAATCAAGACCATGAATAAAACTATAAGCAACTTCAGGCTATAACAAGATTGTGGAGTAAATGGGCATTGATGTAACCAACATAGGTTGCAATGATTCAGAGCAGAACAGATTTCTAAGTAATTCTATTTCAAAATAAGCCTTCATGAGAGTCTAAGATTTTGGAATGAGGCTGTTATTAAGATTGGCAATGTAACATTGGAATAGAGGGCAAGGGTAACATTTTATATATTTTTAATTAAAAGATAAACTGTCTACACATTTATAAGCCATAGACGTAGAGTGATGGGTTTCCGGTGGATTCTGGCATTAGAGAAGAAAAATTCAGTCATATTTTTGTGAGTTCATTTATGTTTCCCTAATCGATGGCGTTGGTAATGGTACACGTTGTTGTTATGCTGCTAAGCCGTGTCTGACTCTTTGCGACCCCATGGACTGTAGTCCACCAGGCTCCTCTGTCCATGGGATTTTTCCAGGCAAGAATACTGGAGTGGGCTGCCATTTCCTTCTCCAGGGGATCTTCCCGACCCAGGGATGGAACTCATGCCTCTTGCATTGCAGGCGGATTCTTTACCATCTGAGCCACCAGGGAAGCCAAAGGGACAAGACCCCACTCTTAATTTCTGTACATCGTGAGGGTTTGAATAACACTTAATACATTGAATATTTATTAATGACTGAAGCCTAAGGAAGGAAAGGGTTTAGAAAGTGAAATCCTAAATCTATGTGGGCTAAGAAGAGGCTATTCTAGAAGTGATAATAATAGGCATTTTATGCGGTTTTGTAGTCCCAGGCTGAAAACCAAAGATTTGTAATAAAACAGAAATAAATAGAACCCAGTAAAATGGTGACTCTAATTTATATTGTCAGCATTGAGAAACAAGACATTATAAACGGAAACTTGTACTACCTGGCCAGATTTAATTAAAATTTTCATTAGAATAGGAGGCCCTTTCAGAATGACTTGTAACACTATAATCATATTCAGATTGTTATTATGTCCGACATAAAACGGGATATTAAGCAATGAAGCTGGCGTTTAAGGGGAGGCGAAATGTCCATCCAGTTGGGAACGTGCTCCTGCTTCAGCGCGAGCGCCTGCATTCCCCTTGCTCTCTTCTCCCCATCACCTGTCCCTGCATTCCCCTTGCTCTCCTCTCCCCATCACCTGTCCCTGCAACACCCTTGCTCTCCTCTCCCCCATCACCTGTCCCTGCATTCCCCTTGCTCTCCTCTCCCCCATCACCTGTCCCTGCATTCCCCTTGCTCTCCTCTCCCCCATCACCTGTCCCTGCATTCCCCTTGCTCTCCTCTCCCCATCACCTGTCCCTGCAACACCCTTGCTCTCCTCTCCCCCATCACCTGTCCCTGCATTCCCCTTGCTCTCCTCTCCCCATCACCTGTCCCTGCAACCCCCTTGCTCTCCTCTCCCCCATCACCTGTCCCTGCATTCCCCTTGCTCTCCTCTCCCCATCACCTGTCCCTGCAACCCCCTTGCTCTCCTCTCCCCCATCACCTGTCCCTGCATTCCTCTTGCTCTCCTCTCCCCCATCACCTGTCCCTGCATTCCCCTTGCTCTCCTCTCCCCATCACCTGTCCCTGCATTCCCCTTGCTCTCCTCTCCCCATCACCTGTCCCTGCATTCCCCTTGCTCTCCTCTCCCCATCACCTGTCCCTGCATTCCCCTTGCTTTCCTCTCCCCATCACCTGTCCTCTCTCTCACGCCTCTGCTCTAATTACAGTTGATTCCTTTGCTTCTCCTGTAGCTTTAATGTCTCTGCTCCCGTTTGAGCTGAGTGTGGATGTCTCTGGTTCCTTCCCCTCACACTCTTTCCCCTAAGAGCATCCGCAGGGCCACCCTGCTGCGCTCTGCCCTGGTGGCTGGCTCACGGTGGCCGGTAGGCACCTCACCCCCTGCGTCGTGTGACCAGCCCCGTCCCATCAGTAAGCACACGCCCATGGCAGATCTGTTTATGTTTATTTCTGTGGGGGGTAAGCCAGCTGTTAACATTTGAGGTTGCTGGCAAAGAGTTTTCCAATAATAGTGCAGTTTCAGAAAGCGCGGAGGCCTCAGATGAGCACAGCATCTGTGGTGTGCTTGATCCCTGGCTCAGAACACTCGAGGTTGTGCAACAGAATCTGTCCGGCCCCTTGCATTTGGGATGTTCTCAGGTTTGTTGGGTTCGTCACTGCTGAAAGAACAAGCTCATCAGTGGGTTGGCCCCAAGTGCTCTCGTCTGTCAGTTGACCTGGTCCGAGGTGGGTTGCTTTATTTGTCCTGGACTCTGTTCGGTGTCATCAAGGCTCCAGGAACAAATGGGTCCATCCTCCCTGTGAGATGAGCATGTGGCAGACACGTGGTTCCCTTCCTGGGACTGAGAAAGTCTGTCTGACTTCCCGCGCCTCTGCCTGCCTGTACCAGGCAGGCTCAGCTCTGTACCATCCCAGCCCCCAGTGGACTGGCCAGCCCACGACTCCCTGGAGCTGGGAACAGCTGGGTGCTCGTGAGGTGGACCTGGGGCCCTTGGAAGAAGGTCTCACTGGCCTTTGTCTGATCCAGATGTGAGTGCCGAGTGCTGGGCGGTGGGCCTGTCACTCCTGCCTGGGAGCTCCCTCTCCGTTTCAGTGAAAGTGGGTAGGAAAGGTTCTTTTTTTCATTACCCTGAGGAATGAGGGGACGTGCATGGCCGAGTGATAATTTTGGGGGGCCACTTTTGGCCCAGCTGAGGACGGTGAGGTCGTGGGTACCTGGCTCCCTCGGGCCTGGCCGAGCAGCCTCGTGATGCCTCTACAACGCCACTCTGACGCGTGTTCACCGCCGAGCCCTGGCGCTGAGGCTTTTGCACGTCATTGCCCCTTTCCCATCAGGCCTTTTTGGGGCCCGTCTTCATCACCACAAGGACGTGGCACAGACTTGCCTTCTCCTCCGTGAATCTGGGCAACCTGTCCGGGTTACTAACAGACTAGCTCAGGCCCCGGTCAAGCTCTCCTCACGGGAACTCCATCCACAGGGCTGTACTTTGCTTGCTCTACCACAATTTTTCTTATAATGTTGAGAAAAATGTACAAATCCAAAGAAAGACCCCAGAGCCCCGCTGGGCCGCCTCCGTGTGTGGGCATCACTGTGGTGTCCCCCTCACATTGCATGTCAGAGTCGCACACGGACTTGTTGTAAGTCACACAGTGCAAGACACACTCACCCCAGTGATGAGAATCACTGTTCAGCGTGGAGCAGAAATTACAAAAACAGCGATAAACTCCGTTTATGCTTACCATTTTAAAAACAGTTCAGGAGGTCCACATGAAGGTTACAATGCATCGTTTGTGTTCAGTTGTCTATTAATTGATTTCACAGAGGACTTGGGTTTGTGTCATCAAGAATTAAAAAAAACACAATAGTACACTTAAAATTAATTTAAAAAATTGGCCTTTGAAAGACAGAAGGGACTGTCCTTCAGTTTCGAGATGACTCCAGGGTTAAGATGGCCAAGCGAGTGGCGTCTGGGGGTTCTGTGGCTGGTTTTGGGGTGAGGGCTCCAGGTGTGTTTCCCCAGCATCCTTTCTGGGACGTGCTCTCAGCTCTATACAGCAGAGACACACGTGAAGGCCCCCCTCACGCCTTATTCCCAGAGATCAGCCACATTAAATGTTTCCCGCACCTGTTTCAGGGGACTGTTAGCTTCTTTACGGTGAAGCGGCTGAGCCAGGGGCAGACGGACAGAGCCAGGTCAGGACCACGGTCAGGACTCTGCTTGCGAGGCCGGGCCGCCCGCTCCTTCCTTAGACGTGCTCCTGTCGGCGGCAGAGGGGAAGGGGGGGCCCTTTCTTCCGTGGGGCCACACTGACCGGGACGTAAGGGGCCTCGCCAGGGAATGTCTCGGCCAGGGAGACCTTTGTGTTAGATAAACAGGTACACGGAAAGTTTTAAATATTAAAAAGAGAGATGGTGTGAGATTCTGCTGCCTGCATTAATGCCACTGAGAATGGAGTAGGATCTGTCGTGGGGGGGTGGTTCTCCTTGAACCTGGGTGCACGGGATGGCAGGCTTGGTTTGATGCAGGCTGGGAATCATCTTTAAAACTCATCTACTGATGAATCTACAGTTCACGGCACCTGCTTTCCTTGGGCCATTAATGTAGGTATTTAAAGGAGGTCACTAGGTCTGGGAAGGCCAGACGCCCTCCCCACCTCTTCCATATCTTTCTGACCTGGCCCTTCCTCCCAGGAAGCGATTCTGTCTTGCTGTGTTGGGAGGAGTCTGAGGATGAGGGACGTTTGGACGTCATTGCCGAGTCCGCTTGCTCCTGCCTTCCCACCCTGTCATCTAAGGCCCCATGTGTTCCCTCCACTTTCGGAACCAAGCTCCCTTCTGAGCTCCGGTTGGTCCACACCCTCAGGACCGGATGCAGGATCTCAGACGAGGAGCACACCTTTGTCTGGCATGTGGTTGGCCCACTTGCCCAAGTCACTTTGTGAATCTGAGATTCCATTGAGCCAATTTCTCTCCCTCAGTTTTTTTTTTTTGGAATTTCTAGAACCTGGAAGTGGTGTTTTATATGCTATTGGTGTTAAAACTAGGCTTGCATCCTGACCCCACTGGCAGGTTGGAACTCTCCCCTCTGGCTCATGGAAGTCTGCTAAGCGCTCCTCACCATCCTGTAAGTGGAGCTGTGGGGGGACCCGCAGGGGTGGGCTCCAGGAGGTGAGACCTGCTGCACCCATGCCCTGCACCAGGAAAGAGCCCCGAAAGAGTCCCCTCCCCTCCCGAGAATCAGTGACTTGGGAAGCCTCCAACCCAGACTACGATTCCCCAGGCCACCTACCTGTGACTTCCTCTGACAGAGTAATCCACCCTGCGGAGGGTGCTGGGCCAGCTGTGAGCCCCGGGCAGCGTGCTGCCCGCCCCCAGACCTGCTGTCTCCCCCCACGCACATGCGATCCTGGCTCGGCCTGAGCGCACGCAGCACCCAGGCTGTGAGTTCAGACTCGACCCTGCGCCCGCTTCCCTCGTAAAGCAAGAGCCGTTTCCTGGGCTGGCACCAGCCCCGCCGAGCCGGCCTGTTCCTTTCGTGGGTGATGCATTTAAGTGTCTGCCGGCGCCCGAGGGCGAGGAAAGCGGGAGACGGCTCTGACCTGAACGGACACGTCGGCGCAGTCCTGGCTTTGCAGGATCCTCCGGAGATGGGCTCAGGACTTCCTTCTTCAAAGGTGTGTCTTTTGCAGGGAGTTGCCCAAACGAGATCTTTCCTTTCACCCCGAGATAAAGCCAGGTGGAGGGCCGGGTCCTTTCCTCCGCTCACCTGGCACCGCGGGCTGTTGACGCCCGTTTCCCCCCGCGGGAGACGCAGGTGCGGCTCCGGGACGCGGCGGTGCCCGCGGCGGCCACGCGGCGGCGCCCGAGAGCAGCGCGCCCCTCGCGGCGGCGCCGGGACGGAGCCCCGCTCGGGAGCCGCCCGCCAGATGCGACTTCCTTTCTGCTGCAAAGTCTGCTCACTCAGTAAACCGGTTGCATTTAAAGCAGTGGCTTCACCTACTTGCTGGCTAAGCGGATACCGCATTTCAGTGTTCTCTGGGAATGGAAGTGCTTACACATGTCCATTTATGACGGATCTTAACCCGGAAGAACATCAACTGCAGAAAATCGACTCTTGGTCCTCAGGCTTTGGAGGCCTCTCTTCCAACCAAGCCTTTCCCCGCAGGTTCTGCAGCCCGGCTTTGTTGGGGGGGAGGGTCCTGGGAGGTGAGGCCCCCCCCCCCCAGCTTAGCTCTTACCCACCGCTGACCTCTGGCCAGAAACCGTTGACATATCTTTGCATCCAAGGATCTGAGGGGCTGTAGAAAGTCCTAACTGGCCCCCTTCCCTTTGCCCTTCCCCTCCACCTGCGCCTTTCTCCGAGGCTTCGTTCCCTTGTTCTTTCTTATGTGACCAAGGAAGGGCAGTCTCTGTGGCCGGAGCCCTCTACCGACCTTCGAGGTTGGGAGATGGGGTCCCGCCTGTGGTCTCAGGCCCCTTGGCTGCCGTGACCCCCTCAGAACCTGGCGCTCATTCCCAGGCCCAGCCTGGCTCCAGCGTGGCCCCTAGTGGACAGCCCTGGGCCCCGGGGGCTTCCTGGGGCTCTGGGCCGGCATCACCCCTCAGCCCCCAGACGGCAGTGCAGCGTGGACACACCCGATGCTCGGTCCTGTCCCTGGGCTCACTTCTGTGGCCCCCACGTGTGCAGAGGTCAGGACCTGGGGGGCTCCTGAAGGTGTGGACTGAAGCCTGGTGGGCTGCGGCCAGCCTCCCTTCCTGGGGCGCTGGCGCTTCAGCCCGGAGCTCCAGGGTGCTTCCTTGCGCTTTGTGTTCTTCCCCCAAACTTAACACAAGAAAGGATAATGGCAGAGTTAGAGGCTGATCTCTGTCTCTCTGTCCCTCCTTCTCTGAGTGTCTCTCTCCTGTCGTCTCTGTCTGACCCCCTTAGACTTCCTGCAGCCTTGTCCCCTGGCCTGTGGTCACTCCCCCGGCCCCGGGTCCGCAGCTGGGCGGCCTCCCCTCCACACCAGGGGCGGAGGACTGGGCTTTGGGAGCTGCACGGTCTGAGAAAGGATGTGAGCCAACCCAGGACTTGGCTCAAAGCCAGATCCTAATCAGATTTGTTTTAATCCCTTTTTTTGCTGTTCTCCTTTAACACTTTCTGGGGGTCCGGGTCTACCGAGCACTCGAGACAGCCCTGTGTGCATCGCAGCCTTGAGAGCCCAGCTCTCTGGGTGGCCGTCCCTGCTGTCTTGGGATTTCCAGGGTCGGGGGGGCAGGTGAGCAGATGGGATGCCCCGGGGTGCCCTGAGGGTGAGGAGTGGTGCAGCCTAGCATTCGTCCGTTTGCCTTTGGGGTTCCCTCAGTGCCCGTCCTGGGGACCGAGGGGCTCCGGTGGAGAACAGGTGAATAAGGCATCTCACAGCACTCGGGTGTGTCTGGATGCGCTCAGAGGAGTGATGCACCGAGCTCTCCGCTGGGTGCTGTCACCGTGCAGCCATCAGGGGTCCTGTCATCCAGCAGACACAGCCATGGACAGGGGTCGGACACCGGGGAGGGCTCATCCCCACGTCCCTGTTGGGAATGTGGCCCTGGAGGCTGAGCCCTGGGGGTCGGGGAGGGGCTGGGGACACCCTGTGCAGAGGCTCACCCAGTGGACAGGGGGCCTCCTCAGGGCCTGGGAGGGCGAGGGCCCCCTTGGGGCTCCCGGGGGCTTGGAGGGCCCTGAGGGGCTGAGCTGGGCAGCTGGGGGCTTCTGGGGTGTCAGAGCAGAGGGGCAGGCAGGCTCTGGGGCAGCAGTGATACGGGGGTGGTTGCTGGTGCGGGTGTGATGGGGCTGGTGGTGCCGCCGTGATGCTGGGGGGAGTGGGCTGGGAGAGGCAGGGCGCTCACGGCCCAGGAGGCCATTCGATGTCAGGTTACCACACGTCATCTCCGTATTCTGCCTGTGAGACGTGGGCTTGGGTGAGGAGACGCAGAACTGAGATGAGAGGAGCCGTGAGGAGACCTGGCGGGGCCGGGCGGACACGCGAGAACCTGCTGCCAGCCTCCCTGTCCCTGGCGTTTCCTCACGGGGCATGCGGCACGGAGCTCAGGAGGGTGGAGTCCAGCCTGGGTACCTGTCCGGCTCATGAGCCTTATCTCCTGAGGCCCTCACGTCGGGGTGTCAGGTGAAACAGATGCCTAAACTGCTTGAACAGAAGCATGAGTGACCTTGGGTTAAGTGGATCGCAGGAAACAGAACCTCAGCTGCCACCCGAGCCGCTGCGTGGCCCCCCTGCGGCCCATCTTTCAGGGGAGCGGATCCTGGTGAGCTGGGGGGTGACCGGCGGGGAGCAAAGGCCCTCCCACGGGACTCCCTGAAGGTCGTCTCACTCTGAATCACAAAGTGACGTGGAGATGCGGTTGGCAGAGGCACAGGAGGCTGGGGGGCAGCCTCGCGTGTGGTGGTAGTCGTCCGCCACAGGTGGCCGCTTCTGGGAGTCGGGGGGCCATGGCGGGAGGGCAGCCGGCCTCCTGCCTGGAGCCGAGTGCCCTAGAGGCCTGCGGGGACCCCGCTGGATGGTAGGCGGGCGGAGGGAAGACGCAGCTTTTCCCAGGCCTTTGCCCTTTCGAGGGGCTCGCCTTCTCTTCCCATCTGTCTAAGAGCGGCCTCCCGCTACTGTGACGGCTCCTGGCTCCCTCCCCTCAGACTTGCTGTCCTCTGATGCACCCTGGATGGCCTGTCGCGGGACACGCTCTGACGTGGAATTGAGGGCAACGTGGGGCTCTTGCTCGGAAGAGTCGTGGTGGGACCTCGTGATGGTGAAGTCCTGCGGGTGTGGCCCCGAGACCAGGACGCGGGGATTGGTGCGGGATGACGCCTCCTTACCCCCCACCCCTGGTCCTCAGGAGATGTGGTCGCAGCAGGAAGATGGAGCCAGCCTCCCGGGGGCGGTGGGCTCACTGCCCGGCGTCTGGGGGTCTGGGGCCAACACTCTGCCTGTGGTTCCTGGCCTTGCCGCTAATGGGGATGGGGTGAGCTGCTGGTTCTCAGCCTCCCGGGCTGCAGGACGGGGGTGACCAGGGCTGCAACCCATCCTGCTCCTGGGAGGGAAGTGGGTCCTGGGCTGGACGGGTCCTCCAGGAGCACGCCTCCCGTCCGCTCGGCTCCGAGGGCCGTCGCAGCCTGCGGTTCCTTCCGCCGGAGCCCACAGTGAGCTGTGTCCTGTGGTCCTTTGTTCACTCCTGCCCCTCGTCTCTGCAGACCCCAGCTCCTCCCCGAGGAAGCCTTCCTAACCCAGGATCAGCCGACAGGCCACCCCATGTGGAGGCGTGGGAAGCTGGGGGCCTGCAGTTAGCAAGGCATGATGCTCTCATTTGTAACTGAGAGTCTTCTATCGGGTGGAGCGTGGGCATTTGCACAATGCAGCAGTTGAGCTCTAGGGAGCTTGTGGGGACCCCCGCTCTGTGGTGGTGGTTTGGGGAGCAGGGTGCAGGGCCTCTTCCTGCGTCCAGGGCCCCGTTCACAGAGACCCCGGTGTTGACCCCTCCCCTGCTTGCTCTCCTTGTGGTGGACACTTCAGGTCAGTTCAGTCGCTCAGTCGTGTCTGACTCTTTGTGACCCCATGGACTGCAGCACACCAGGCCTCTCTGTCCATCACCAACTCCCAGAGTTTGCTTAAACTCACGTCCATTGAGTTGGTGATACCCTCCAACCATCTCACCCTCTGTCGTCCCCTTCTGCTTCCGCCTTCAGTCTTTCCCAGCATCAGGGTCTTTTCCAATGAGTCAGTTCTTCATCAGGTGGCCAGAGTATTGGAGCTTCAGTTTCAGCATCAGTCCTTCCAATGAATATTCAGGACTGATTTCCTTTAAGATTGGCTTGATGGATCTCCTTGCAGTCCAAGGGACTCTCAAGAGTCTTCTCCAACACCACAGTTCAAAAGCATCAATTATTTGGCGCTCAGCTTTCTTTATGGTCCAACTCTCACATCCATATATGACTGCTGGAAAAACCAAAGCCTTGACTAGATGGACCTTCGTTGGCAAAGTGATGTCTGTGCTTTTAATGTGCTGTCCAGGTTGGTCAGAACTTTCCTTCCAAGAAGCAGACGTCTTCTCATTTCATGGCTGCGGTCTAAGTGCGGTGGACACTTGGTTGGCCCCATTTTGCAGATGACGAACTGAGGACAGAGGTGATTAAGTGAAGTGTCCAGAGTCATCTGTCAGACCCTGGGCCTCCCAGCAGACCCCCTGGGCCGGGTAAGCCTTGACATGTGGGAACAGGCTGGAGGATGCTCTGAGCTCAGATTCTCTGAATGAGGCTCTCAGGCAAAGACTTGAGCCTGGCCGGACCCTGAGTGTTTGTGGACTCACTCCAGGGACATCACCAAGGCCACGGGGTCATCGGACCAGAGGTCTGGTCGCGGGCAGGAAGCTTGCTGCGGTGTCTACAGGGAACGTTCCCCAGAGGATCCTTAGGTGACAAGTTCTGGGAATAGGCCCGTGTCGGAAGGCCACAGGGAGGGTGGTGGGTGCCGCGCGCCTGTGGCTGGGCCCAAGCAGGGAGGTGCTTGCTGCTCAGGGAGAGCCTGGGGCGCCCTGGCAGGTGTGGCCCCAACTGCGGGCTCTGCCCTGATCCTCCTTTGTTTCCTGGTCTCTGAGCCACAGGTCGCTTTCAGATAGCAGGTGTTTGGTTTGTATTGTCTTGATTGATCCCTGCTTCTCTCACTGAGATTTTGAACTTGGAGAGACTCTCTTAATTAAGTGTAAATAAGATAAAATTTACCCTGAATGGCTGACAGCACAGAAGGCTTTCTCAGGTGACTTTCACCACGTGCCCCAGGCTTACAAGGCGACACGCTTACTTGTGAGGGGAGGCATGCGATGTTAAGTCATAGGCCTCCTCAGGTGAAGCCAGCCCCTCAAGCAGTAGCTCGGGAGGAAGTGACGGGATCTCTATTGTAGGAGACGGGGGTGGGTTTAAAGGAGCTTTTAGGGGTTTGATTGTCAGCTCCCTCACTTTATAAGGAGGAACCAGAGCCCTTCACGTTCATACCTGCACACAGCCAGGTAGGCAGCCCAGGTGTCTGGACTCAGCTTTACTCAATTTCTGCCACCCTCCCCTGCTGGCTGGAATTTAATGCTGGGTTTTAACAAAAAGAATTTCAACATTTAAATCTTCTTGGAGTCCTGCATCACTCTATAAAGAACTGATCTGGTTGAAGCATGTTAATGGACTGTGACACTGCCTGTGCCTGGGCTGTGCTCAGTCGTGTCCGACCCTTCGAGACCCCACGGACTGTAACCCGCCAGGCTTCTCTGTCCATGGGATTTCCCAAACAAGAACCCTGGAGTGGGTTGCCATTTCCTTCTCCAGGGGATCTTCCCGACCCAGGGATTGAACCTGTGTCTCCTGCATTGGCAGGAAGAGCCTGTACTGCTGATCCACCTGGGAAGCCCCCAGATAATGGCACTACTGTTTAAAGATGCAAAATAGTGTAGATGTCAGGGTGGCTTTTCTTTGGCTGAGGTCACATTGGCCGCGTGACTTAGTAGAGACGCGCACCCTGATGTGAAGAGGGCCCAAAGGAGCCGCCCGGACCTGGTTCTGACTCTATGAGCCCTGCGTGTGTCCCCAGGATGCCTACTGGGGTGTGGCTGAGAGGATAAGGAAAGTTTCACCTCACCCCCGATGGTGTTGGGCCCACTGTGAATTTCAAAGAGGCTTTGTAAGGTCTTGGGTGCTTTTTGTTCAGTTGCTAAGTCGTGTCCAACACTTTGCAACCCCATGGATTGCAGCACGCCAGGCTCCCCGTCCTTTACCACCTTCCGGAGCTTGCTCAACTTCTTGCCATTGAGTCGATCACGCCATCCAACCGTCTCATCCTCTGTCATCTATTTCTCCTCCTGCCTTTACCTTTCAGCGTCAGCATCTTTTCCACTGAGATGGCTCTTCACTTCAGGTGGCCAAAGTATTGGAGCTTCAGCATCGGTCCTTCCAATGAATACACAGGGTTGATTTCCTTTAGGATGGACTGGCTTGATCTCCTTGCTGTCCAGGGGGCTCTCAGGAGTCTTCTCGAGCACCACACATTTTTAGAGAAGCCCTAAGAACGAGATGCGCAGGTGACTTCTAGGTGTCTCCCCTTCGCTGGAAGCAAGCTGAGGTTTCATCTGGTGGCTTTTCATTTGGCTCTTGTCTCAAGTCTCTGATGCTTTCTTCTGAGGCTTGGTGAGAGCTGAGGTTGAGGGTCAGGGCGGTTGAGAGCGTGCTGGGCGGTAACTGGAGTCTCGGCTGTGGCAGAGCCTTCGCTGCGGCAGCATCCACGTCTTTGATGCTCTGGGACCATCTGGAGTCCTACACTTGCCGTCATTCCATCTGGTAAATCAGCAAACAGACACGCCCAGTGGGCGATGAGACTGAGGTGCCGGAAACAGAGCCCCCAGGCCGGTGGCACTGACTGTCCAGGTGTTCACAGGGTGCTCGGGCCATCCTGGGGTTTCTCGGGGGCTGCTGCTTGCAGCTGCGATGTTCTGGACCCAGAGCACGGTGGGCGTTGAGGGGACGTGTTTGTTCCTCGGGAACGTGGTCCTTCTGACTGCCGCCCACCCCTCCTTCTCTCCCCTTTGCACGGCCTCCCTTCCAGTCCGTCCCTGTGGCAGGTCTGGTTCAGTGGACCACGAGGCCTGAGCCTGCCCTGCCCCACCCGCTCACCCTCTGACTGCCCGCTTAGCTGTGGCCACTTCTCTGTGGCCTCGGTGACTCAGAGCCTGTCACGGCACCTGCTTCTTGGGCACCATGGGGATCCGTGTCTGAAGTGTCCCGGGGTTCCTGCCAGCCGACCTGCATCAGGTTGTCTTCAGGGAAGCCTGGCTTTGGGGCAAGTTCTGGACGCACTGGTGCCTATAGATTGACCGGTCCTTTCCCTGTAGGGCGTGGCCTCCTCTGCTTCAGGTCCTGCCTGGGCGGCCTTGGTCTGAGGTGCTGTCTCTTCGGGGGTGGGCCCTGTCTTCCTCCCCGCGGGTCCCTCGTGGCCCAGGCCCCACCTGCCCCGTCCAGTGACCATGCTGGACACGCGTGGGGCCCCACTGCCGGCCCCCAGCGGGGCTCTGGGGACTGACTCCCGTGCTCCCTAGGGACAGGAGGGCGGAGGAGCGGACAGTGGGCTCACAGGACACGGGAGGAAAAGGCAGAGGGGGCCAGTGTGGACGTGGCCTGAGCTCAGGGGCTCCCTGGGTGTCTTGTCCGTGCAGCCTGTGTGGCCACTTAACCCTGTGGGGGACCAGGGGTGGGAAGAACCCTTGGAAAGGCCAGGTGGGCGACAGGCAAGTGGGAGAGACATATTCCTGCTGCGTGTCTGTGCATGCTCAGTTGTGTCCAACTCTTGGTGACCCTGTGGACTGCAGCCCGCCAGGCTCCTCTGTCCATGGGATTTCCCAGGCAAGAATACTGGAGTGGGTTGCCATTTGCTCCTCCATTTCTACAGTGGCCACATTCAAGCAACTTTGTGGTAAGTTACCTTCAAGTTACAGGTAACTTTTGTATGGTACCTGTAATACTAAAAACCCACCTAGTATCAAGTTTCCCCTGTTTAGCTGAGGGTGTTCTTTGAGCCCCGTTCCTGCAGGAAAGTGGACATGAGCTCCCGGGGACTCTTTCTCCAAGGCCTTGTGTCATCAGGGAGCTACCCAGCCCTCCCAGCCCACCTAGGTCTTGGGTTCTCTGCCCTTAAAATACTCCACTGACCCAAACTGGGAAACGGAAAGTACCAAGATGCGGGGCGATGGTCTGCACAACGTTGAGTGACACGCCCCCTTCCCAGCTGTATTCACCTTAAGGCTGGTCTCATTTCACTGCTGTTGCTGCTGCTGCTGAGTCGCGTCCGTCGTGTCCGACTCTGTGCGACCCCATAGATGGAAGCCCACCAGGCTCCCCCGTCCCTGGGATTCTCCAGGCAAGAACACTGGAGTGGGTTGCCATTTCCTTCTCCAACGTGTGAAAGTGAAAAGTGAAAGTCAAGTCGCTCAGTCACGTCAGACTCTTCACAACCCCACGGACTGCAGCCCACCAGGCTCCTCCATCCGTGGGATTCTCCAGGCCAGAGTATTGAGTGGGTTGCCATTGCCTTCTCCACTCATTCCACTAAGTAGAGACATTAGCTGTGTAGACCTCAAAGCCAAGGAAGCTGCAGTTCTCAGCAGAAAGATTCAGGGTCAGTGCTTGAGGGGCTCTGTTGGCCGTTCTGCCTTCTACACACAGGAGGAGTGGTCCCTGATGGTACTCAGACAAAAGCCGTGGCTCTGAGTGCTTTGAGAGGTTACTAAAGTCTGGTAGCGTGCTTTCCCATGTGATTCATGTAGACGGTTGAAGGCGTTTGGTGTGAGACTCTGGAGGGATGTGAGGGCCTGGGGAAGGAAGGTGGCCCCAGAAGGATGTAAATTTGATGAAATGAAGTGAGGAGTCTGGACAGGGATGAAGGAGATTAAGATCCTTCTGGATAATATCCTGCGCTCAGGGCAAGCACCAACCGGGAAAGTCATATCTCCTAGCACTTCTCAGGTGACCTCAGGGCTCGGCGTCCCCGAGTGGGCAGCGGGAGGGCGGGGGCAGATTCCTGCAGTGGAGCTGAGGTTGGGTTCTGTGGGACGTCAGCTTGTCCCTGGGATTTCACACTTGTTTCCACTTTGAGAACAGTGCCGGGGGCTGGCCCTGCGATCATTCTTTCCTCCAAGATTAACTGTCCTGTTGTATGTCTGAAACCCACCAGGGGAAGCCCACCCTGTGGGGCGTTCAGGCCATCTGGGTGTATGACTGTCGCTGTGGAGCCACGGACAGCTTCTCTAGAAGGAAGATGGCACTTGGGGATGCGACTGGCTCAGATGTAATCAGTTTTGTGAATGACTATTCCATTCCATTGTCGCTAAGTCATGTCCAACTTTTTGCGACCCCATAGACTGCAGCACGCCAGGCCTCCCTGTCCCTCACCAACTCCTGGAGTCCATCCAAACCCATGTCCATTGAGTCGGTGATGCCATCCAACCATCCCATCCTCTGTCGTCCCCTTCTCCTCTTGCCTTCGATCTTTCCCAGCATCAGGGTCTTTTCAAATGAGTCAGCTCTTCGCATCAGGTGGCCAAAGTATTGGAGTTTCAGCTTCAGCATCAGTCCTTCCAATGAGTATTCAGTACTGATCTCCTTTAGGATGGACTGGTTTGATCTCCTTGTAGTCCAAGGGACGCTCAAGAATCTTCTCCAACACCCAGTTCAAAAGTATCAATTCTTTCATATCCAACCTTCTTTATGGTCCAACTCTCACATCCATGCATGACCACTGGAAAATCTTGGCTTTGACTGTACAGACCTTTGTTGGTAAAGTGGTGCCTCTGCTTTTTAGTGTGCTGTCTGGGTTGGTCACAGCTTTCCTTCCAAGAACCAACCCTCTCCCTCTAAGGCTCAGAAGCCCGAGCGTCAGGCACCACTAACAGATGCTCCCACGAGCCACAGGCCGGCCGCCTGAAGGAGCCCTGTGCTGCAGATGGTTACATGCTGACGATCGAACTTGTGAGTCCTCATATTTGGCAGGTTTCCAAATTTCCCCCAGGACTGTACCAGCTAACCTTATTCTGCCATTGAGGTATCTCCTGTCCACGGTATTTCTTGGACAACTTTGTGTTAAAGAAAACCATTTGGGTAAAGAATAAAGACTATAAAAGTACCAGAGAGAAAAATTCCAAATAAGCCCCCAGAAGCCTGAGGTCCCTTTAGGAGCCCAAGACGGACTGGCCGTCTTCCTGCGGTCAGGTCCTCAGGAGTTGGCGGGCATGGTTGCATGTGGCTGGCAGGGGCAGGTTGAAGGATCACATTCTGAGGAGGGTGAAGGGGAAGCCCACCGAGGGTGGCCTCCTTGTTTCTGGGAGCCCCCCATCAGCACTGGTCAGCCCCATCATGGGAAGGGAAATGACCCCTGTCATGGGTAGGGAAGCAGCCAGTTTCCAGTCTCCTGCTGCTCTGTTTAATCTGCAGAGAAGCGAGCTTTCTGCTGAAGCTGCCCCGCACTCTGCAGGGTGGAGTGCGCCCTGCAGCCCGGGTTCACCTGCTCTCTACTCAGGAAAAGCAAGCAGCAGCTGGCGGCTCGCACTTTCTGGGTTCTAGACAGAAGGCAGTTGCTCTTAACCTCACTCTTTTGAGTCCCTGCAGCTCGGGGCTCCCGGTGGAGATATGCCCAACTGTCCGAATTCAGAGGCTGCTGGCCATCAGCTGGGGAGGGGTCTGTGGTCACCACGGCCTCAGGCAGAAGGTCGCTTGGCTGCTGATGACCAATGACCTGGTGGCTGTGTGAGCTTTAAAACCTGCCTTCTTGTCACACCTCAAGGTTCTGTGTTCAGATGGCACGTTTTGTGAAACCCGATATGAAATGCGATGAATTTGGGGAGCCCAGGAGAGCGGGTCGGAGAAGGCAATGGCAAGCCACTCCAGTACTATTGCCTAGAAAATCCCATGGATGGAGGAGCCTGGTGGGCTGCAGTCTGTGGGGTCGCTAAGGGTCGGACACGACTGAGCGACTTCACTTTCACTTTTCACTTTGACACATTGGAGAAGGAAATGGCAACCCACTCCAGTGTTCTTGCCTGGAGAATCCCAGGGACGGGGGAGCCTGGTGGGCTTCCGTCTGTGGGGTCACACAGAGTCGGACACGACTGAAGTGACTTAGCAGCAGCAGCAGGAGAGCGGGTGCCAACTGAAGCCCACGGCCTGGGGCAGATTTTAGGCCTGTGGTGTCGGCTGGGGAAGGGCTTACGGGACCTCTGGGAGACACAGGAGGGAGTATGGACAGGACGGTCAGGTCACCACCTGCTGGACCGGGGACCGCGAGCTTGCTTTTCTCAGTCGGAGTTGGGGACCCAGCATCTTGAGGAGAAAGCAGGTATTTTGGGTCCTGTGCACAGGCTCTGTATGTGCTTTGGGCCTTTGTCCCGGGGATGGACTCTTCACACCTGGATGCAGGCGTGCCTGCCCTGCTCATTCTTTGCGGACGAGGCTCCCTCAACCCCAGCGGCTGCAGTGTCATGAATTTATATAAACATGAAGCTCTGGTTGGGTGGGCGTAGAAGGACTCTGCAGGTCCTTCTGAGACATGGGAAGCCACAGTCCTGGACAACGGTAACGATCACGGGAGCTTTTTGTGCCAGCAGCATGTGGGTCTGGCCACCCTTCCCTGGTGGCTCCTGCTGCAGGACCAGCATGGGGACGAGCAGCCCCTGCCCGCGGGCCGTCCTCTCCTTCACCCCGGGCTGACTCTCGTCCATCCGCCTGGTGGAGGGATCCTCATCCCAGAACAAGAGCCGTGTCTTCCAGGGTTTGCCTCGCTGCCTATTCTCCCGGAAATCCTTGAGCAGAGCATTCCCCAGGAGGCGAGTCTGGCAAAACTGACAGCAGGCGGTTTTGTGAGGGGTAATTGAGCGTGTTTTGTAAACAGATCCCGGGTCATGAGTTTATATAAACATGAAGATCTGGTTGGGTGGGCGTAGAGGCGCGGCAGGATTTGAAGGGTCAGGGTTTGAATACAGAAGCAATTTTCTAAATCTTTCTGTTTGTAAACGGTGTCCTGAAATCAATAAACGAGCAATTCAGAGCACTGTGCAAATTCCGGCAGCACCAGCAGCCAAATCGCACGCTTTGTGGTAAAAATCAGCAGAGCTTTTGGTCCCCGCCAACTTCGCCATCAGTGCGGATGACCTTTCAGAGACAAAGAGCCTTGACCACATGTGAGTGTCGCCAGGATCCCGATTTGCAGTCTTATTAGGAAGGAAGTCTTTCTCATCTCTTCAAGAACATTGAATGGAAATTTCCAGTTCAGTCAATGAAATTGTGCTTATGTCTTTTTTCCTTGTCTTTGGGCTGGAGGACTAAATTAGAAACAATAATTTTCTCTGAGCTTGATCTGCTCATAGAAAATACATACGGAGTTTGAAATATATTCATTTTCTCAAAATTGGCCTTTCTTAGTGACCGTGTGTGTGATTTGGTGCAGAGTTTCTCATGGTGTGAGTCAAGGCGAAGGTCCATCAGAACCACCCACTGTGCCTGATAAAAAATGTGGATTCTCATCCCCTCCTGGTTCCCGGAGTCAAGACCTGCATGGTGGAGATAGGCTGTTTTGAAAACAGAATCTCAGGTGATCCTTAAGGAAACCGAAGGCTGAGAGTCACCGACTGCATTATTTCTGTAGGAAATCTGGAAATAAGGCTTCCCCTTCCCCACGTGCGGCAGCTTTTCTTTTTCATGAAAAACAGACCTGCCAGCTACCTGTTTTGCCATATCTATATAGTTTATTGTTTTAAAAAAATTCCAGTTTTTAGACTTGGCCACCTGTGATATGACTTTGTTTTATGTTGAACAGGAAATGCCAAATCTTGAAAGATATTTCTGCTCCAGATAAAGTGTTTCTCTGACCTTTTATTTTTGAGTGAAGCCTTAACTGATGCATCTCTGGCCCAGATGCCAGGACCCTGTGTCTTAGTGAGACATCTCTGTGGCTATTTGAGGCAATTCCGGGAAAATTTTTACGAAAACATCAAAAAAGAAAAACTAACAAATGTGAGATGCTGAGGGTCCATCACATAACACACTCTGCAGAGTCTATTTCATTTTGTAACAACACTGTGATTTACACCTTTACAAATACAACTCCATGGACATAGTAATACTGTGATCTCCACCTTTACAAGGAAGCGTTAGGAGCGTTAAAGGTCCGTGACTCACACGGCAGAATTCTGGGGGAGGGCTCTTGAGGGGAGGCCTGCCTCCTGTTGACCTGCGAGGAAGATTCCGCCTCCCTGCGATGTTGCCTCAGGGCATCTTGAACTGCTAGTAACCACAGAAGCCTCTTGCCAAATTACATTTCAAACATCAGGCCTCGAGAGGCAGTGGACTGCGGGCCTCCCTCCCTCCAAGGCTTGTGTGGGGTCCGCTTGCAGCAGGAGGTCCGTGTGTTGGAACAAAGCCGTTCCCCGCCTTTCCTTCTTCACTGTGGCTGCAGGCCCGGTGGGGACGCCCTCCCGTCTCACTCAGGAGTCCAGATTGGCCCATGCCTGGTGCTGGGAAGCTGTTCCCTCGCCTCCGCTCTGCCCTGAGGGTCTCCTCTGTCCTGCAAGCGTTGCAGGCGGGCGGTTCTGGGTGGGCAGAGGTTCACACTCCCAGATGAGCTTCAGCTCCCCACCAGCTGTTGCCCAGGGCGGCAGGGCGCTCCATCTTCTGGGGCGTGGGGCTGTTGATCCAGTCTCGACCCCTCGGCCTGACAACAGTCGGGTGCTGCCATGTGGTGGCCTACCATCTTCTGGTGGTGGGGCCGCTGTGGGGCGTCAGGGCGGCCGACAGGCTGGGGCCTGCGCTCCCACCTGCAGGCTGCGGTGGCGGGTTCAGAGTCAGGGACCCTTGGTCGCCACGCGACGTGGCTCCCGTGGCCGGTGGGCCCCCGTCCTGCATCCTGGCCCTTCGTGGGGCTGTGGTCCCGCCAGTGAGTCTGGGGGCTCAGTGCCACCCCCTTGTCTCCCCCACCAGGTGAGAGGACAGCCCCGGCCCCTCGTGTCTCTCTCGAGGAGGGCACAACGCCGACGCCCCTTCCATGTGCAGCAGCCCCTGGGGTCAGGCGGCCAGACTTTGTGAGCTTTGGAAGTGGGTGGAGCCGTGAGGAAGGGACCACACGGGGGCCGGGACCTGATGCTCGGGGGCCGTAGAGCTGTCCTGGAACGGGGGCAGTGCACCAGTGAGTGTGCATGTGTGTGTCTGTGTCTGGGCGTGTCTTCGTATTTGAGTGCACAACACACACGCACGCGCACACACACAGCAGCTGGGCCAGGAGGAGGTGAAGATGCACCTGGGAGATGCCGCAGTCTGGGTCCAGGCACAGCAGTAAAGTCAGCGTCGTGATGAAGCGAGGGGCACGCAGGATCTGTTTCCTGGTGCAGATGAAAGTGACGCTCGCCCCACACTGTAGGTATTAGATGTGCAACCGCATCACCTCAAAAAAGGCAATGTGTGTTCTGTAATTGAAATACTTTATTGCCGAAAAGATAGGAACCACCATCTAAGCCTTCAGTGGTTCTCAGTAGCGACATCAAAGATCACGGATTTCAGAAACCCCAACAAGTATCATCAAAAGAAAGCTGAGCGCCGAAGAATTGATGCTTTTGAACTGTGGGTGTTGGAGAAGACTCATGAGAGTCCCTTGGACTGCAAGGAGATCCAGTCAGTCAATCCTAAAGGAAATCAGTCCTGAATATTCATTGGAAGGATTGATGCTGAAGTTGAAGCTCCAATACTTTGGCCACCTGATGGGAAGAACTGACTCATTGGAAAAGACCCTGATGCTGGGCAAGATTGAAGGAGGGAGGAGAAGGGGACGCCAGAGGATGAAATGGTTGGATGGCACACTGACTCGATGGACCTGAGTTTGGGCGAGCTGTGGATGTTGGTGATGGACAGGGAAGCCTGGCGTGCTGCAGTCCATGGGGTCACAAAGAGTCAGACCCGACTGAGTGCCTGAACTGAACAAGCATCATAATAACGAAAGAATATGAAAAATGGGGAGAACTGCCAACTGTGATGCAGACACACAGTGAGCTAAGCGCCGATGGCTGGCACCGATAGGCATGCGTGCCCCAGGCAGAGTTGCCCCAAAGCCTCCATTCGTAAAGATTGGAGTGTCCCCAGGGCACAGTAAGAGGACACCTGCCTGTTCTGACCGGAGGGGTGGGGAGAGGCAGGAGGCAGACCGGAGGGCTGAAGGTGTCAGGGTCCCTCCAGAGACTCAGAGGTCCTCCTGAAGGGGCTGGTGCCCCTGGCCCGGTGGACAGGCAGGAGAAGGGCAGGCTGGGGACAGGGTGGCCTTGGGGTGTCCAGGGGCGTGAGGACTGGTGTCTGCTGAGTGACTGTTGACGTGGGGCCTTCATGTGGCTTGCGGCCTGAAGCCTCCCAGCAGTGCCCTGGGGAAGGGATTGTTGTTTAGTGCTGTGGGTGCAGGAACGGGTGTCAAGGCCAGGCTTGTAGGTGATTCCATTCTAAACTGTGTCCTATTTTGTTTCTAGCTGTCCTAAGCTGTGCAGAGGGCAGCTGGAAATACGCGAGAGTCTTGGCTGTATTTCAGATTTGGGGGTGTCGAAACAGAGACGGTGGTGGTAGTCGGGATGGAAGTTTGTCTTCAACCCACAGTTTTCCTCATATGTGATCACTCATTAGATGACAAAGTGACGCCCAAACCTGTCCGAAGGGGCGTGCAGCTCATGCTTTCTCTGTTGTTAGAGGTTTGGGTATTTACTTTGTGCCATTGCTTTTAACGGGCTTCTCTGGTGGCTCAGACAGTAAGGAATCTGCCTACGATGCAGGAGACATGGGTTCGATCCCTGGGTCAGGAAGATCCTCTGGAGGAGGGCATGGCAACCCACTCCAGTGTTCTTGCCTGGAGAATCCCATGGACAGAGGAGCCTGGCGGGCTGCAGTCCACAGGGTTGTAAAGAGTCGGATACGACTAACACTTGTGTATAGCTTTTAATAATTCATGCTTTTTTCTTTCTTTACTGTTGATACATATCTGTCTAGGTGATGGGCATATGGTTATACATTTTCAGTAGATTTTAAGTGTTGTATAAATTTAAAATCTATAAAGCATGATTTTTTAAAAAAAAGTTAGCTGAGGTCCACTGTAGGCATCTGAAGATAAAGGAGGAGAGGGATGCCTCAGTCTCCTGTGAGACTGTTGCCTGGAGATTAGACAGTGATGAAACTTTGCTGTCCTGACATTTTGCAGTCTTTCATCTACGCTGTGTGTGTGTGTGTCTGTGTGCACGCCCTGGGTGCGGGTACATACGTATGTGCGTGTGGATATAAACTTGGGATTGTACTCTACATTTTCATTTTAAATAAATTTATTTAAAATGTTTTCTACATCCTTCATATGATTTTCAATGGATTAGCACTTTTCTGTTGTATGGCTTTAGAGTAATTTGTTTATCCAAACCTCTGTTGTTGGAGATTTTATTTCCTTCAGGTTTGTTTTGCTGTGAGCAGTACTGTGCATTCCTATTTGTGTACATTTCTGATGTTTTTCTTCACTTGCACCTTGGATGTGGGATTCCTGGGCTTCAGGGTTTTAAAGACCTCTAATACACAGTATAGAACTAGCCAGGCTTTCCGTGTCTATGGAACATTTGGCCTCACTGGGACTGGCTGCTGGAAGTGCCCAGCGGCCCCTTAAAGTTCAGAATCAGCAACTTCATTTTCCTTGGTTTTTGATCTAAGAATCTGTGTTCATTATAGACTTTTGTTTGCAATAATACCAATGACTGCAAACCTTTAACCGAAGTTGAACTAAATTAGACTCTGACTCACAATTAAGGTTGGTTCCCTTTAAAAGCTGAGGCTCGGCAGTTTCATTTTCCTGCGGTTCTGCGCTTTCAAAGCCTCTTGTGGACGGGGAGCAGATGCGCCCAGACCCTGGAAGAACCTTCTTTCCTGTGGACACTCCAGATCCAAGATGAAATGGAATCGCTCGGATCGAAGGCCAAACCTCAAGCACATGTGTTGCTGGGTCTGAGATCACCGACCACAGCCCCTCATCTCTCCTCCCCTCAGCCTCCAAATCACTGCTCTTCACCTTTTCAATCTGTGGAGCCTGGAGACGCATCCCTGGGCTCATCACACAGTCCTTATTATTGGACATGTGCTGAGATGCACTTCCAGATCGGTTTCTCTCCCCAGAATGTGTGACCAGTTGATGTTTTCTAACTTCTTTTTCCTACTCCTGCATGGACAAACTTGTCTGGAAGCTTTGGGCTCATAACTGAGCCCACTCTCTTTGTGACACCTCCAGACCCAAAAGGAAAAAGATGAAGGAACAAAGGTTGATGAGTGGATTTGCATATTGTCTGCGAGCCCTGGCTCTTTGCAGCTGGGTGGCAGCTGGTGGATGCACGAATGTGTGTGCGTGTGTGCCTGTGTGTGTTCCTGTGTGTGTGTGTCTGTGTGCTTGCATGTGTGTGTGCCTGTGTGTGTGTGCCTGTATATGTGTGTGTGCCTGTGTGTGTGTGCCTGTGTACTTGTATGTGTGTGTGTCTGCCTATGTGTGTTCCTGTGTGTGTGTCTGTGTGCTTGCATGTGTGTGTGCCTGTGTACTTGTATGTGTGTGTGTCTGCCTATGTGTGTTCCTGTGTGTGTGTCTGTGTGCTTGCATGTGTGTGTGCCTGTGTGTGTGTGCCTGTGTGTGTGTGTGCCTGTGTATCTGTGTTCCTGTGTGTGTGTGTGCGCCTGTGTGTGTGTTCCTGTGCATATGTGTGCCTGTGTGTGTGTGTGCCTGTATGTCTGTGTTCCTGTGTGTGCATGCCTCTGTGTGTGTGCCTGTGTGTGTGTTCCTGTGCATATGTGTGCCTGTGTGTGTGTGTGCCTGTATGTTTGTGTTCCTGTGTGTGTGTGTGTGCCTGTGTGTGTGTGCCGGTGCATGTGTGTGCCTGTGTGTGTGTGCCTGTGTGTGTGTGTGCCTGTATGTTTGTGTTCCTGTGTGTGCGTGCCTCTGTGTGTGTGCCTGTGTGTGTGTTCCTGTGCATATGTGTGCCTGTGTGTGTGTGTGCCTGTATGTTTGTGTTCCTGTGTGTGTGTGTGTGCCTGTGTGTGTGTGCCGGTGCGTGTGTGTGCCTGTGTGTGTGTGTGCCTGTGTGTGTGTGTGCCTGTATGTTTGTGTTCCTGTGTGTGTGTGTGTGTGTGCCTGTATGTTTGTGTTCCTGTGCATGTGCCTGTGTGTGTGTGTGTGTGTGTATGAAGGAGGTGGGAGGGGAGGCAGGCACACAGGCACACACACACAGAGGCAGGAGTCCTTGCCTGTGATGTTCTAAAGACCTGTCCACAGCACATTCGCTCTTTTGGGACATCTACCCTGATGACAGCCAGAACACATCCCAGGGCTCCCAGACAACGCTGCAGTGATGCGTGTTCTGAAGGCCCAATCATACCCGCCCCACCTGGATCCTCTCTCGACCCCGGGCAATGTGTCGCCAGCCCAGCTTCTCCCCCAAGATCACTGAGCCTGTGGGAATTTGTGAGCCTTTGCTGAGTGGACCTCAGGCCTGCCAGGCCTCTGGTGGCCTGTAAAGCCCATGAAGCACAAGTCTGCCCATTCACTGATGGGTGTTGGGGATCATATCCAAGCGTTCCCCCCTCCAGTCCCCAACCTGAGGCTTCGGGCCAGTGGGGACCCAAAGCACAGGGACATGAGGAAAGTGGCATGCACACGCTAGTCACAACCTCCTAGTTTATCCCCCAGCCTTACAGGCCTCCCTGTGGCTCAGCTGTTAAAGAATCTGCCGGCAGTACAAGAGACCCTGGTTTGATCCCTGGGTTGGGAAGATTCCCCTGGAGAAGGGAAAGGCTACCCACTCCAGTATTCTTGGGCCTCCCTGGTGGCTCAGCTGGTAAAGAATCTGCCGGCAGTACAGGAGACCCTGGTTTGATCCCTGGGTTGGGAAGATCCCCTGGAGAAGGGAAAGGCTTCCCACTCCAGTATTCCTGCCTGGAGAACTCCACGGACTGTGTAGTCCATGGGGTCACCTAACCTTCTTACTTCTTCCCATGGGCACCATTTCCCTGCTGTCTCTGGTCCAGCTGTTTCCAGTAACTCACTAAGAACTAGACAGAACTGATGAGTGAAGGGCTGTGTCCCCAAAGTCATGAAACCAAGCGAACAGCAGAAACCAAGCATCAGTGCGGCGATTTCCAGTCCCGTGGGCTCAGTTCAGAGATCTTACATCCTGTCGGCTCTGTTTGTCTTCTGCGTGGTGGGAAGCTGTAGTGGCCCACTCTCTGTGCCATGGAGCAAAAGGGAAGAAAAAGGCAACTTAAGGAAAAGACCTGCACTGTGTCTGTGCTCGGCTCCTTCTCCAGAGACGGAGCGAGCCGTGCGGCCGCAGTCCGCAGTTTGACTGGCACATTGTTAGGCCTGAAAGGGCTGTTTTCTCTCAAATCCATCTCCCGTGGCTCCTTCCCCTGAGCCGTGTTGGCTCTGCACGTCCAAACCCACCGTGATTCACCACGCATCGGTAACAGCATTGGGAGGCCTGTCCGTGAAAACCTATCCAGTTCCCTGCTGAGCTCTCCCACATTCTCCTGCGGTTCTGCAGTGTTTTACAGAAAAAATAGTCCTGGTTCCAAGTCTCTGCCGTCCAAATCCACATCTTGTAGCTTTTCATCACAGAGTCAGATCCGGGTGAGACCTCAGCCTTGAGCGAGCTGCCTTTCCTGGAAGAGATGCGTAAACAAGGGCATTAGCGCCCCGCCCGCGGGCGTGGCCGCGTGCAGGCCGGTGTCCAAGGCGTAGGGCTGTGAGGTTCTGGGGCTCTCTGGACGTGTGGTAGCTAGGCCAGGGAGGTGCCGGGCTGGAGAGGGAGCGTCTGCCTTCTTTATTCTTTGCGCACCGCACAGGAAGGCCCAGCTGGCTCGAGGGCCGAGGAGGGCAGAGCACACTGCTGGCCAGAGCCCCGGACCCTTAGCCTGCACCCCTCCCAGCCCCGAGGGCACCTTCCCCCTGCGGGATCCCTTGCCCTCGGGCGGGCTGTGAGCGCCTTCAGGGTGCCGGAGCTGCCCCGAGCAGCGGTGCCGGCCCGGCCCGGCCCGGGCACACCTGCCTGCCGCCTCCTCGCCCGCTCACTGATTTCGGCTGCACGCAGCACAGCCATTGCCGTTTCTCTCTGACTTGTCCTTTGCTGCTGGAGCAGCCTGGAGGTGGCCCCGTCCGCTGAATCACCTTCTCCTCCAGGCCGGTCTCTAGCCAGGGAGGCCGGGCTTCCGCGGCCTGGCTGACCTGTGCTCCCCTCCGGGGCCCTTCACCTCCCTGCTCCGTCCCCTCCCCTCACTTCTGACCTCTGTGGGGTCCCCTTGAGCGACCTTAGAGCAGACCTGAGTGATCCATCTTTAGCTTTATAATTTCTTCAAACTGATCACCTCTTATCAGGCTGAGGGCAAAAGTTATCTTTAAAATATTCAGAGTGCAGAAACCTATCTGCAAAGTGTGCTACTGGGGAGTGCCTTTTTGCTTTTATTGCGCTCCTCATGCCCCGGCCGCATCATATACGTGAAGGAAGAAGGATCGAGGTGATTTAAAAACTGCCACTGGATCAAAGGATATGCGTCCTTGTGGCGCACAGTCTGCATGCAGAGGGGCTCTCTCTTCCCTTTTGAGTATTTCCCGAGGTAATTTCTGTGTATCTTTTATAAGTAAAGCAGGAACGCTTTACAGCCATTTTGATTGAGGGTTTTTTAATGTGATGTCATCAACAGTTACTTTATCATTTTATTATTTCACTCCCTTATTATTGCCGGGCAACCCATCTGTACTAGTGTCCTAGGGCTGTCGCGACAAATTGCCAGAAACCAAGTGGCTTAAAGAACAGACTTTATTGTCTCACACCCTGGAGGCTGCGAGTTAGAGGTTAAGGTGTCTGCAGGCTCGGTTCTGCCAGCTCTGGTGGCTCACTGGCTCCTTGCTGGTCCTCAGCCTGCGCCCCTGGTGTTACGTGGTGCCCCCGTGTGCGTGTCTGTGTCCAAGTTTCCCTTTTTATAAGGACACCCAGTCACTTTGGATTAAAGGCTCCCTTTCCTTCTGCACGACGCGATGAACTTAACTAAGGACATTATTTCCAAATAGGGTTGCCCTTTAAGGGGATGGGGGATAGCCTCACGTGAGCTCTGGGGGCACAGGTCGCCCTGTGACACCAGCGGTTGGGTCTGAAGCCCACTCTCATTCTCACTGAGAACAGCCTCATCTTCAGTCGATCGCTGCGCACAACCCTTCTTCCCAAAAACAGTCACTTCCACAGGTGCCTGGGGTTCAGATTGAAAACATTTTTCCAGGGGAGGGAACACCATTCAACCCACAATAATACTGCAATAATAACCTGAGCCTTCAAAGCCCCAGCCTTGCCGAGGCGACAGTCTTAGCTTTCTGGATGTCCTTGTAGGGGAAATGACCAGGACCCAGGTTCTCAGCCAGGTTATCCCAGTCCTTCCAGGAAGACTCTGTTACAGAGTAAAATACATGGGGGCGGGGGCGGGGGCAGGAACCAGGGACGCATCCTTGGAAGGTCACATGAGCGGAAGTCACTGCTGTGGACCAGAGGGGATGGGCTCCATGGGGAGCTGATGCCCACCCCCAAGCCCACCTCCCCTGTGGTTTACGGCGGGCAGTCTGGTGAACTTGATAGCACCCGAGAAATCACCCGATGCAAGCCCTCATTTTATAAATGCTGAAATCTGCATTGACTCGGGGAGAACGGTCAAGTGGGTAACCAGGCAGCGGCCTAGAAAAGCTTTGAGACTGCAGGTTAGTAAACACAGATGCCAAGTTGCTCAGGGCTGGTCCTGCCCTGCTGGAGAGGCAGCGCCTCTCACCCCGCATCCATGCACCTTGGTCTCACGTGTCGTGGCCGCAGCCTTATCTGGGACAGGAACCATGTGGCAGGGAGCCTGCCGCCTCCACTCGAGCGTGTTCATGGACCGCTTAGAGCAGGAAGCGTGCCTTCCCATATAAAGACTGACCCTGTCATTCTTGGCAGTTCACCCCTGACAACAGGAAATATTTCTAGATCATCTTGTATAATTTACAGTGGGTCAGTCCAATTCATCGCAAATATTTCTCCTATCATGTATCTGAGTAATGCAGGGGTTTTGATCTGAGTCCAGTTGAAGCTGGATAAATCTGAATTCCAGAGGCCTGAGACAGACAATGCTGAACAGAAAATTTTATTTCATTAAAGTCATAAGTGAATTTGTGTGTGTGAAGTTATGGATGCTTAGATAAAGTGCAAAAGCTAGTTTCCAAAAGGTTTGAAGAGTGAGATGAGAATAAAGGGCAGTGACTAGGAAAAGATGTTTCTGAGGCCAGGAATGAAAAGGTTCTGGGAGGTGGAGGCACCTTCGGTTTAGTCTTGTGATGACACTGCCCACAGCGCATGTCTGTCAAAATGAGGTCAGTTAATCCTAAAATCGGAGAAGGCAATGGCAAGCCACTCCAGTACTCTAGCCTAGAAAATCCCATGGATGGAGGAGCCTGGTAGGCTGCAGTCCGTGGGGTCGCTAAGGGTCGGACACGACTGAGCGACTTCACTTTCACTTTAACACATTGGAGAAGGAAATGGCAACCCACTCCAGTGTTCTTGCCTGGAGAATCCCAGGGAAGGGGGAGCCTGGTGGGCTTCCGTTTCCGTCTATGGGGTCACACAGAGTCGGACACGACTGAAGTGACTTAGCAGCAGCAGCAGCAATCCTAAAATGCTTATGGATGACTTAAGCATCCATCAGGGTCAGGCAGAACTTCAGGTGAATATCTGAAGATTAAAATTATTATTACTAATAACAATAAAATGCTTAATGAAAACTTAAACCAAAACAATAATCCCATACTTGTGTAAAAATATCTACACATATGACCAGCGAGAATGTTTTAATCTTATCTGATGGACACAGATGCAGAGAAATGCTGCTTGAGTTTTCTTAATTGTGATTTTGTTAGGAAATTGAGACAAGTTTTCACCATTTTAGGACCACTCACATATTCTCCCTCCGTTCTTTCTTTGATGAAACTAATTTCCTCACTTTAGAAGCCAGTTTCCTAATTTACTGAATCTTTTAATTAATCAATCTCTTTAAATTTTAATTGATTCTAATATTGAATTTGCTTCTGAAACTAACAGTGAATTTATTTGGACAAAATAATGTTACCTATTTTTTCCCTTGAAAAGTTGTCTTCGAAGAGAACATTTCTTGTGCAGGCAAAGATAAGGAACCTTCCCTGTCTAAACTGAAAAACTCAATTGTATTTAAAAGGAAAGCTCCAATTTGACATTTGCATGAGAATACTCTTGGCTTGGAATCAATCTTCTTAAAGATGTAATCACACATAAACACACACACACACACACACATACACACACACACACGTGTGATGTTTATTTTTAACTCACAAGACTTCCATTTTCCCCATTAGTTCACCTTCTATTTTAGAGAAAGATCTATCAGGAACTATCAGAGACGTCAAGGGAGACCCCACATCCCCACCACCAGCAGTGGCCCTAATGGTCAGGTTCTCCAATGATAGGCTGATCGAATATGATTAATCCAAACCTGGCAGTTTCCCTCTTGTGATGCTCAAGTCTGTGACATGTCACTGTTGGGGATGAAACTGCATGGTGGAAATGCAAGCCTGGGTGCCACTTTATCCGTTTCATGATTATAACCACAGTGAGGGGTGGTGTCACTGAACAGCAGCGCTGGGTCATCTGCACGAGCTTCTCTCCTGGTTTCGAGGTGACTGTGGCCGTGGGGTCCATGACAGTGTGAGGGCCCGCGCTTCCAGAGGACAACACGTGCGGCGCGCAAGCGGCCCACGGAGGTTCTGCCCCTACTCTGTGCCTCCGTCCAGGAAACCGCCTCTGAAAGGCTTTCTCTGGAGCAGTGTGGCCACCTGCTCTGTGAGGGAAGGTTTCTTGAGTAGCCTGTCGAGGGCTTGTCAGGATCCAGTGAGATCACCTAGGAGAAAACTGTATGTATTTTGGCGTGAAATCTTCCTGAGTCCTTTCGAACTTGGTGTGAAGGGAGAGTCAAGGAAGAATTCACAAATTTAAACGAGGACTAAACGGGTGAGATGTTCATATGCGCTCAGAAGTGACCTCTTTGAAAGACAGCTGGCTTGAACCTTCATCTTTATTGGTACAGATGTGTTAAAAAAATCCAACTCCCATCAATTTATAATCTTACCTTGTGTAAGATGTCATACAGCCTTGCACAGTGATGAAGGAAAATATTTGATAAACAGTGCACTAAGAGCTGGATACGCTTGCGCGTGCGCGCGCGCACGCACACACACACGTGCAAACTTTAAAGTCAGTGATAGTTTTCCAGAACCAAAGGAAGCTTCTATTCAGAAAGTGACAGTGACGTTCTGTATACAAAGGCCAAGGGGTCCCCAGCATGGACCCCATTGTGGTCAGATGTGATCCTATAATAGTACTGTAGTGTAAAATGATGGTAGTTTGGTAAATTAATATAAAAATTCTAAGTATATTAAATCCTGCACAGTTAAAATTAGCTTTAGATGAGCAAGTTGACAATGTGGACATAGTTTCTTTTTTTTCAAGTTTCCCTTTTCTAGCTAAATGTCAGCTAAGAAGGTCTACCTCAGCTGGCTCTTACATGCAACACACCTTCTGGTTTTAGACTGTCTTTGTGTTGTTGCCGTTTTCATTGGTTTTTGCCCTGTGGTGTTTTCTGACGCGAACTCCTGGAGGAATTTGATTTTGTGCAGTAGCCACTTTCTGGAATTTTGCATGTCAACAGCCATGGACGCAGTAACTTCAGAATATTAGGAGTACAGAATCATCCCATGCCTTTGGAACAATCCTAAATTAAAGTTTTGTCTCTGTTTCCATTATAAACCTCATTGTTTTCTTGGTTTGACATTATTCCAGATGTACTGGCTGAACTCTTGGCAGGTTTGCTCAATAGTTCTACCAGATGTTGAGGAGAGTGCTTTTTCCTCGTGAGCATTCTGAGTGAATGTTCAGTTCAGTGCAGTTCAGTCGCTCAGTCGTGTCCGACTCTCCGCGACCCCATGAATCACAGCACGCCAGGCCTCCCTGTCCATCACCAACTCCCAGAGTTCACTCAAACTCATGTCCATCGAGTCGGTGATGCCATCCAGCCATCTCATTCTCTGTCGTCCCCTTCTCCTCCCGCCCCCAACCTTTCCCAGCATCAGAGTGAATGTATTCTTTATGAAATGGTCAAGCTCAGGGTCTGGACACTGGGGAGCAGGCACTGGTCCTGTCGCTTGTCCTAATTAGGAGATTTTAGAATCCCAGGGACGGGGGAGCCTGGTGGGCTGTCTATGGTCACACAGAGTCGGACACGACTGAAGTGACTTAGCAGCAGCAGCAGCAGCAGGTATACAAAATGCTAATTTACTTGGCAAATATCTAAACACAGTGGGTAGGTCTCTTCCTCCTCTACGTTTTCTCCTGAATTGAACACCTAGGCAGCATCTCTTTGGACATTGCCTGAAGCACTCGACCAGGTCAGAGGACGCATCTGAGTCCTTCGGGGTCAGTGGACACGCTGACGACGTCTCCTTGGCGCGTCTCCACCGTCAAGAAGACAGGAAAACCTTGCAAGTTCATTGGGAATTAGCAGTACCTTGGATTGTTGGGCTCCGAGTTGAGCCGGCTTTCTGGGTTAGGGCCCTCTAGGACATGGAGCAGACACACACGGACAGGTGCACTTTCTTGATGCTGATGTCCTGTGATAACTCCCCCAGGGTGGTGGGGCCCAAGCTCGGGCGGCCACCCCAGAACAGGGCCAGCCTAGGAGGCGGGGTCTGGGGAGACCAGGGCCTGGATCTCTGCCTTCCCTGAGCGTCTGAGCCTGCAGGCCTGGAGGAGAGGGGTCGGCTCAGTCAGAATGGGGGTGCCAATGCCAGGATCCCAAAGCCCCCTGCTGATAAGCCGGGCCTGCGTGTGGGTGGGCGGGGCCTGCATGTGAATGGAAAGGGCCTGTGTAGATGGGTGGGGCCTATATGTGGACGGGCGGGGCCTTCATGTGGGTGGGCGGGGCCTGTGTGTAGATGGGTGGGGTCTGTGTGGATGGGCAGGGCCTGCATGTGACTGGAAAGGGCCTGTGTGAACAGTCGGGGCTTGTGTAGATGGGCGGGGCTTGTGTGTGGGCGGGGCTTGTATGTGGATGGGCGGTACCTGTGTGGGTGGGCGGGGCCTGCATGTGAATGAAAAGGGCCTGTGTGAATGGGCGGGGCTTGTGTAGATGGGCGGGGCTTGTGTAGATGGGCGGGGCTTGTGTAGATGGGCGGAGCTTGTATGTGGATGGGTGGCACCTGTGTGTGGATGGGCGGGGCCTGTGCGGGTGGGCGGAGCCTGTGTGTGTGCTGCGGACCCCCTTAGACAGGGGTTTCTGTTCTTCCAAAACAACCCGAGTCAGGATGCTGCAGGGAAGGGAAAGCGGTGCTGCCCCCACCCCTGTTACCTGGCCCCCCACATTCTGTGGTCCCTCCCCTGATGGGAGGCCATGGTTGCAGCCTTGGCTGTAGTGGCCTCAGGGGAGGCAGCTAGGACAGCTCACTTCTCGTTTGTCCTTTGCTCCGTTTGGCACCCGCTGGTGGCCTCCTACTGCAGGGCCATCAGCGTGGCCAGGGTCCCTCCTAGCGCTCTGAGTTCTCCTCTGAAACCCCCCAGTTTGTCATCCTGTCTCCTTATAACGTTTAATCCTCTGTAAAGTGTGCGATGCTCTGAGCACCCTGTGGAAAGAGCAGACATGTGCCACGGGGTAAGGTGTCTGCGGGGGACACCTGTTTGGAAAAGGCCACAAGGCCTCCAGGGACAGAGCGTGGTCTCTGCCCCCTGCCTCCCCCTGTGTCCCTGCTCATGCTCGCAGCAGACCCGCTTGCCGGACGATGGGGCCCCTCTCACTCCCCCTCCCCTTCCACCCTCCCCTCTTCCCGCCTTCCCTGGTTTGGGTTTGTTGGGCAGGGGAGCTCAGCCCACTGCCCACGCCCACCGCGGCCAGTCTGTCGCCTCGCCAAGACGTTGACCCCTGCTCTTTACCTCAATCTCAGGACTTCTCCTCTCCCTCAGCAGGACCTTTCTTCCCTCCAAGTTTCTCTTCCTCCTGTCATTAAAATGTTTCTCCTTCCTCTGTAATTACAGGTGTGAATTTCAGGATAACCTTTTCAAAAGATGATTCATTTCTCAGCGTTTCATATTTGTTTCATTAGTAATGTAGCCTGGAATGGATTTTGACATCTCTTTTTGCAACTGGTCATTTAGAAATTGGGGTTTAGGGAGCTGGTTCAGGAGATTAATTACCCTTCATTGTTGCTTCCAGAGCAGCGTCTAAGAGCCGCCGGTGATGACAGAAGTGTGTCTTCTCACTGCCCAGGGCCCGGCTCCAAGCCCGGGGGTCTGAGAGCTCGGTGCAGCCAAGCAGCTGCGTTTCCTGTTTCATTTCACTTGAACTCAGTGCAAGTAGCTGCGTGTGGCTGGTGGTTTCATGAGCTACCCGACACCCCCGCCAAGCCCTGGGGTGAAGCACCTTGTGTCTGGGTGATGAGGGCGCGGAGCTGTCTCCCTGCCTTGGCCGCCGGGAGGAGGTGAGGCAGCCCAGAGCGGGTGTTGGTGATGGACTGCAGGCGTGCCAGCGGCCCATTCCTGCCCATCGCCGAGATAGTGCTCCCGCTTGAGGACAATGATAACGCTGAGCAGCGAGGTGCCAGCGCCGGGAGATGAAGGGGGTCCATTTCGGAGAATTCTCCTCCAAGGCTCCAGGCCTTGGCTATCTCCTAATGTAAACACGTACTCTTAAAAATGTGAAGAATCTGCTTAACGTGTAAACCAAGGTGATGGGGGCGTAGGCCGCTTTCCCTGTGTGTGGATGCTGACGTGAGGTGTCCCCGAGTTGCCCCCAGGCCTGGAGGAGGGGGAAAGCTGGGAGAGAGACAAGAGGGCAGCAGAGGGGCCTCCTGTGCCCCCAGCCCCTCTCTGTGCATCTTTCCACAGCTGCTCGTCACGACCAGGCCCTGCGCATGGGTGAAGAGTGAAGCCTTCGGGTAGGCACCCTGGGGCAGGAAGGTGCAGCCATGGCCCCCAGGCAGGTTTCCAGCCCTTCAGTTCAGTTCAGTCGCTCAGTCGTGTCCGACTCTTTACGACCCCATGAATCACAGCACGCCAGGCCTCCCTGTCCATCACCGACTCCCGGAGTTCACTCAAACTCATGTCCATTGAGTCGGTGATGCCATCCAGCCGTCTCATTCTCTGTCGTCCCCTTCTCCTCCCACCCTCAATCCCTTCCAGCATCAGACTCTTTTCCAGTGAGTCAGCTCGTCGCATGAGGTGGCCAAAGTATTGGAGTTTCAGCTTTAGCATCAGTCCCTCCAGTGAACACCCAGGTCTGATCTCCTTTAGAATGGACTGGTTGGATCTCCTTGCAGTCCCCGGGACTCCCTCAGGAGTGTAGTGAAGAGCAGAGCCCCCGGCACAGTCTTGGGTCTGGCTCTGGCTGCGTCTTGGGTGAGCCGCTGTCCTCCCCGGGGAGGCTCAGTTTCTTCTTCGGTCAGTGATGCACCTGAGCTTGTGTCCTCTGGGACCCTCGGTCTCTTCAGTGGTGAACCCTGAACTCTGCCTGCCCAGCCTCCAGGTTCTGACAGCATCCTATCCAGCGGGGCAGCCTCTGCCCTGGCCCCCAGGTCATGTGGACAGAGGTGCTTGGCTCATTTCCACAGAGAAAGGGCTTCAGGCTTCCTTCCGCCGGTTTCCTTCTCCTGTGGTGGTGGTTGTGTAGGTGACCCTGGAAGGGTGCAGGGTTTCTTCTCGGCTCCTCCTTCCCCTGGGAAGCCTCCCTGCCTGGCCCAGCGTGGAGCACGTGTGTGCCCCAGTGGCGGCAGGGAGCTCGGGTCTGGACACACGGGCTCTCAGGGGTCATTCCCTTCCTTTCACGCAGCAAATCCTTGTGAAAGAGCTGCTTTGCACTTGGACCTGTGTGGATCCAGCAGGGCCCAGACCTGTGACTGACCGCTGGCTTGCTTTCAACACGTCTCCTGGGCACCCGCTTTGCCCCAGGAAGGGCCAGACTGGGCTCACAGGAGGACGGACGAGGTCGGGGAGTGATGAGGGTGCAGACGACATTTCGGGTGCTGGGAAGGTCTCGCTGGGCTGGGATGCTGACTTGAACCCGGTTTCTGTCTGGTCTCCCCTGGGAGTCCCAGGCCCCTGACCCTGTGTGATGTGCTCAGTCTCACCTGAAGAAGTCGGGACTGTGTGGGCGCACCTGAGACCTGGGGCAAGCCCGCTTCCCCCCGGGGACGGGTCTCCCCACCGCTTCAGGCAGATGAGCCTATCCGCGGCGCCGCGCTCACTGCTGCCTGCGACGGGTACCCCTCTGCCCTCCGCACCGACTGTCCTGCCGTGTGGCGCATGGCCTCCTGAGGTTTGGCTTGGGAGCAAGCTCTCTGGTGTCTCTGCTTTGGGATGCGTTTCCCCTGCTGCACAGGTCTCTTTAATAGCCTCACCATGTACGTTAGTGTAATTTGCTCTAAATGCTTTAAAATGAGCAGGAACCTTAACAGAGAAGCCTTGGCTGAAGACCTCTGGAAATGTCACTTTGTCAGTGAGTGTGCTGGTCTCCTGGGGGCCGAAGGGTGGACGGAGGTGACGTCTGCCGTCCACGTGGCGGCCCCGGGCCGGGCGAGGCCATCGGGGCATTTGTGAGCTCCCCGTCATGACAGAGCACAGGGCATGGCACCTCTGTGGCTACCTTCTCCATCTCTGCCTGTCCTCTGGCCTCGTGCTGGCCAGGCTGTCTGTCGGCCGCTCTCAGAGGGCTGGTGCGCAGAGTGCGGGCCTTTGTCCCCACGCCTTGTCCGTGTGCACGAATGTACCCAGATGGTTTCTGGGGTGGACACCGGGGATTCCCCAGGGTTGACCAGCGGCCCAGTGGACGGCGAAGTGGCGGACACAGAACTGACCCCGGTGTGCTGGACGGAGGTTTTGGAAAATGGAGTCAGACGTGAGCGTAATACTTATTTTCTAGGCTAATTTACCCTTTTGCTCTTAGACACAGGCAGGGTATATGTATGACCTTTCGTGTGCTCTAATCTGGAGGCATCTTGAGCACATGGGAAGCAGGCATCCCACACTGGGATGGTGAGGAGATGGACGTGTCAGGTCGTAGAGCAGGTGTGTCAGCTGCCACACACTCACAACAAGCACGCCGGGATTCAGACGTCTTCCTAACGTTTAATGTCTATGAGCCCCGTGTCCCTGTGTCGGTTGCTCAAACACCTTCTGACCCTGCCGTGCGCCCTGGCCGCTCCTCAGTGAGTGCTGCTTGGTCGTGTTACTGCAGCTCCCCAGACAGTGAGCATTTATTGAGCGCCAGCTGTAGACCAGACGCAGTGCTGGGCTTGGGCCTCGTGGGTGAATGCATTCATCTCTACCCGAGAGACCCCAGGTGCTCGTGAGCAGTTGGTCGAGTTGTCCACTGAACGTTCTCCCACTTCCCAAATCCGTCCTGTCTCACAGAACTGCAGCCAGAGAAAAACACGTGGCGTGAGTGCTCCCTCTCCACGGACCCTGAGTGTGGAGCACACCTGCCCTCACGGCCTGCATCTTCCTGCAAAACTTGTCCCCTCCTCTCGACACCTAAGTTACTTCCCTTTCGACTTCACGCTCCTAATTTTCTTTTTGAAAGTGACTGTAATTGGGAGGATCTCTCAGTGTTCTTCCAGTAGACTTGAAGCTTTTATGACGGGAACGTGGCGCAGAGCAAAGATGCCTGGGAGGGCCTCCTGCAGGTCGCATCTTCGTGTCTTTTCCAAGCACGTCCTCATCCACGTCCTTCGTCTTGTTTTCACAATAGTGGTGATGGAATAGCCTTAGCGTTACCATTGTCTTCATTTCACATGTGAAGAAGCCCAGGATCGTTTGCCTAGGAGGACGACTGTCCCAGATAACTGAGCCAGCTGCCTGTCTCCAGAGTCAATACCCTTCCTTTGCCCACTCTACCCTGCGGTGCCGACTGCCCCCCACCCACACCGGCACCTACCAGCGCAGAGTGTTGACCACTTTTTCTCTGTTGGGTTTACAACATAAATCTAGTCATAAAAACTAAAAAAAAAAAAAAGAATTCCTCACAGTCATTTGTCCTTGGTTTTTAAATTCCTGCAGATGCTCCGTGAATACAATGAAAAGCCATCAAGAGGCCCCAAGTGATGCTGGTGACACCTGTTATCAATACTGTGCTGCCTCCCTCACTGTTTCACTCAGCATCTTAGACATCTTAAGACAGATCCCCCTTTGCAAGACCACAGTCTTTTGTTTTCACCTATGTTGCCAGCTCCGGAGAAGGCAATGGCAAGCCACTCCAGTACTCTTGCCTAGAAAATCCCATGGATGGAGGAGCCTGGTAGGCTGCAGTCTGTGGGGTCGCTAAGGGTCGGACACGACTGAGCGACTTCATTTTCACTTTTCACTTTCACACATTGGAGAAGGAAATGGCAACCCACTCCAGTGTTCTTGCCTGGAGAATCCCTGGGACGGGGGAGCCTGGTGGGCTGCCGTCTATGGGGTCACACAGAGTCGGACACGACTGAAGTGACTTAGCAGCAGCAGCAGCAGCATGTTGCCGGCTTGTTTTTAAAATCAGAAATGGGGAATCTGGTAAAAGCCCGTCCCACTGGCTCCGTGCCGCCCACTGCCTCCTGGTGAACCATCAGCCTTGGCCGGCAGCTCCCGGCAGGGCCGTGCACACGGGGGGACACAGACGCCCTCCTCACTCTGCAGTTCACTTCGTCCTTCTCAGGCGCAGCGCGAGTCTCGTTGTTATTCGCACGGCTACCGCGAAGGTCAGCAGAGGAAGTGCTCTTACTCCCACTTTGCAGATAAGCATGTGACCCCCCGCTGCCGTGCTGGTGGTTCCAACGGTGTGCTGAAGGTCCTGAGTAGTGTCCGGCTGTCGCAGAACCCACTTTTCAGGGGTTCACGGCATCTATGCTAACTGCCAGTTAACGACCAAGGCCTGGGGGGCTGTCGTAGTGTGGGGGTCATTTTGTCAGACTGTCCGCTGGCGTCATCTGTGTGCAGCGAGGAGAGCACAGACTTGGGAACGGCGTGGTCACAGGAAAGGCGGCCTCAGTCCCTCCCAGCCCATTGGTCTGTAGGCCAGTCTCAGCATGACCCCCGGCAGACCCCCTGACATCACGGCTCTTGGTTTGCTCCCCTGGGTCTGTGCGCTCAGACTCCACACCGCGGTCTTCCTTTCCTGTCTTCTCAGAGGCTCTCTTTGGTGAGAGTCTTCAGGTTCCCACACTGGAGCCAGAAGCCCATCCCACGGCTCTCAGACACGCACGCTCTCCTCGCGAGGCCTGCCAGTCCTGTGTCATCCCGCACGACAGGATGGGTGTTCACCGGCCAAGTTGGGTGGTGAATAATTGTGTGCTGTGTTTGCTGCCCTTTGGACCTTAATCTCCGCTAGGACGGCCCCTCTGAACCCTCGCAGGGTCCAGGAAAACGCCTGACAGAGGACAGTCCCCCAACAATCACTGAGCAAGTTCAATTCAAGATGGACCTGACTCTTTCCTACCTTAGAAATATGAGGCTTTATCCCTGAAGAGTGGGAAACAGGCAAAGCCTGTTTCAACAGTGGAGTAGAGTGCGTTTAAACATGCGTGGACTGGTGCGTGCTCGTTCCAGCGATGGATGAGGAGTGAGAGGGAGAAGGACGAGGGAGCGTGGCCGTCTCTGGGCAGAGAGCACCCCGCAGCAGCCGTGTTTGCCTGGAGCGTCTCAGCTGCAGGCTCAGGGCTGGAAACCGCTGGCTGTCCAGCTTTGAGTCACGGGTTGGGTTCTCTATCCCGCTGGAAAGTAGGGAGCACTTTCCTGAGATCCGAGACAGCTCAGGGTCTAAAGTGAAGCTGCTCTTTAAAGCAGGGTGTGTGTTTGTAGTCCTCCCCACCGCCTTCCTCTCGAGCCCCCCGGATCCACCTGCACCCCAGACGCCCCACGGGTTCTGACCTGTCTCCCCTTCCTGGTGTGTGGGCCTCGTCCTGGCATCGAGCAAGCACACTTACTTGGAAGCTATGCTCGCTTTCCGGTGGTCCATTATTTGGAAAGTTCTTGCTTTGGGGAATCTTCTGTCTGCGTGATTCTGTAATTCAGAGATGTTTGTCTGAATTCCACCCACGCGTGTGTCATCTCGCGAAAACGGCATCTTCCGTCAACGTGTCAATATCGCAGGGGAAACATTTGTCCGTATTAAGAGTTCAGGCCGCCTCTTAGGTGGTTTCCCTCTGTTCCCACGTTTCCTCTGGTTTGAACCCGTACATTTATTGAGCGGAACGTGGGCCAGGGCTTTACCCCATGTGCGCCTGACCCGCTTTCTTTACTCCATGTGCGCCTGACCCGCTTTCTTTACTCCATGTGCGCCTGACCCGCTTTCTTTACTCCATGTGCGCCTGACCCGCTTTCTTTACTCCATGTGCGCCTGACCCGCTTTCTTTACTCCATGTGCGCCTGACCCGCTTTCCTTAGCGCCGCAGCCACTCGGCCTGCGGGCGGATGCGCCCCGGGAGCCGACTGCGCTGCGTCCTGAACGGGAGAGAGAGGGGCCTGGGCCTGAGGTCGTTGCTGTCTTAGCGGAGCTCAGGGAGTAACGGAGTCCCTCTGAGCTGGACAAAGGGCCTTTTATCAGAGCTAGTGTGAAGACCCTCAACCACGTTCGTTAGTGAACGCTAAAGTCTTTGAAAGGGGAATATTGGTGTACTTTATTTTCCCCCCTGAGCTTTGTTTAGTGAAGAACCCAGCTCCTTGAGAACCTCACTTTCCTCTGTGCACTGGCTCCCCTGGAATTTAATTGCTGGTAAAGTGGGGAGGGGGGGAAATGTGGAGAAAGCGTGAGTTCTCTCATTTCTGAGAAAGAGCAGGTCCACTGTATGTCCCACACCGCTAAATTACCAAGAATGACACTCAAACCCCAAACGCCCGAGTGCTCGACTTTGTCAAAACTGAGCAGAGAGAGTCTGTCGCCCTCCATTTGGACAGAGTGGTGGTTACGGCGTCTTCCCTACGTCAGCTGCATTTCCTCGTCTTAGGGTTTCAGGAAATACGAAGACAGCACCTCTTATACGTAAAAATGAGCAGGATTTAGCTTGTTGCCCGTTTTCATCTGCAATTGCAGGGTGCTGCTCTGGGCGGGCTCCCGTGTGGGCCGGGCCTGGGGGTCCCAGATGTTTCAGCCAGCTTTGCTCCTCTGTGGCCTCTCTCCCTGTCTCTCCTGCTCTTGCACAAAACTGCTCTGGTCCCAGCCAGCTCTGAGTCATAGGAACAAGTCTGTGAAAACTAGATGCTTGTGAAGAGCGGAACGAGGCAGCTTTGAAAGACAAGCAGCGTTTCGTGTGTCTGGATCCCTCACGCGGAGCTCCTGTCTCCTGGGAGCTGCTGCCGCCAGGGCTGGAACGTTGGCTCACACAAATCAGTCTCAGCGAGAGCAAAAAGAAAAGGAGGCAGAAATTCCGCAGTGACAGAAATCAGTCAACGTGCTTCTGTGCTTTGTTTTGTTCAGTAGCTCAGTCATGTCTGCCTCTCTTTGACCCCATGGACTGCAGCACGCCAGGTGCCCCTGTCCCTCAACATCTCTCAGAGTTTGCCCAAGTTCATGTCCATTGGGTCGGTGATGCCATCCAACCATCTCATCCTCTGCTTCCCCCTTCTCCTCCTGCCCTTAATCTTTCCCAATATCAGAGTCTTTTCCAATGAGTTGACTCTTCACAACAGGTGGCCAAACTATTAGAGTTTCAGCTTCAGCATCAGTCCTTCCAATGAATATTCAGGTCTGATTTCCTTGAGGATGGACTGGTTGGATCTCCTTGCAGTCCAAGGGACTCTCAAGAGTCTTCTCCAACATCATAGTTTGAAAGCATCGATTCTTTAGCACTGAGCCTTCTTTTTGGTCCAACTCTTACATCCATACATGACCACTGGAAAAACCATAGCTTTGACTAGGTGGACCTTCGTCATCAAAGTGAAGTCTCTGCTTTTTAATATGCTGTCTAGGTTGGTCATGGCTTTCTTCCAAGGAGCAAACATCTTTTAATTTCATGGCTGCAGTCACTGTCCACAATGATTTTGGAGCCAAGAAAATAAAGTCTGTCATGGTTTCCATTGATCCCCAACTATTTGCCATGAAATGAAGGGACTGCATGCCACGATCTTTGTTTCTTGAATCTTGAGTTTTAAGTCATCTTTTTCACTCTCCTCTTTCACTTTCATCAAGAGGCTCTTCAGTTCCTCTTCACTTTCTGCCATAAGGGTGCTGTCATCTGCGTATCTGAGGTTATTGATATTTCTCCCGGCAATCTTGATTCCAGCTTGTGCTTCATCCAGCCCAGTGTTCCTCATGATGTACTCTGCATGTAAGTTAAATAAGCAGGGTGACAAGATACAGCCTTGATGTACTCCTTTCCCGATTTAGGACCAGTCTGTTGTTTCATGTCCGGTTCAAACTGTTGCTTCTTGACCAGCATACAGGTTTCTCAGGAGGCAAGTCAGGTGGTCTGCTATTCCCATCTCTTTCAGAATTTTCTGCAGTTTGCTGTGATCCACACAGAAAGCTTCTGTACTTGCTCTATTTAAGAAAAATAATTTTTTGGGGGCAAAATCGCAGAAAGGCAATGATCTCTTTTCACTTGCCCCTTGGTTAAAATAAGCACAGATCATTTCAGCGAGTGAACTTATTCACAGGAAAAATTAGAGCATGGAAAGTCTGCCCCCTGTGTCCCGGAGCCCCACTGGATGAAGCCGTGAACCCCCAGGTGCTGAGCACGGCCTGGTGGCTGGACCCTTCATCCAGAAACCTAGGAAATGGCCCTTCATCAGCTCCCAGAGGTTCAGGTAGAGAAGTGGTTGCCCACAGGCTCCTAACCACAGTGCCCTCACTGCCCTTCTTCCCCAGGACCCCACCTGGACCCCAGGAAGAATGTGGTTCCCTGGGCAGCTGACCCCCAAACTCGGGGCCCTTCCCTCCCCATGGCTTCACCTCAGCTTCGGCGTTGGTTGTCTTCACATGTCGCCAAGCAGGACACTCGGAGATGAGAGGGGAGAGTTTGGGTATCTGCATTCTCAAGGACTGAGGCGCCCTGCATTTGAGACTTTCCTTTCTTTTTCTTCCTGATGAGAGAGCAGGTCGATGGGGTCCCTGAGCTTCTGCTGAACTCCATTCCCACTTTTCCTCCGGCTCCTACTTGAACAGGGGAGGGGCCGCTGTGAGCAGAGCTAAGTATTACGGGGCCAAACATTCTGGGTAAACCGTTCAAATGGCCACAGCGCCCAGGGCTCCGCACACACTGTGGAGTGCTGAGTAGTGACCACACCTCAGCGCTGACCTTCTTTCCTTAAATGACTCAGCGGTGCTCCGTTAATCAGAGCAAAGGCCTGTGCAGGGCAGGCGATGCTCCAGCAACCACGTCCTCTAACACAAAGCAGCGCTGCAGTCACCCTGGTGTTTGCTGCTGTGTCTGGGGTGAGCAGGACTAGACAGGGCTGGGGTGGGGCATGTGGGGGGTTGGGAAGCGGAGGGGGGCAGGGGATCCCATCCACTGGTGGGGGTGGGTGTGGGGGCTGTGTGGGAGGCTGGTGATCAGATATGAGCCCCGTTGGGAGACCCCTGAGCTCTGAAGCTGTGCGTCCAGGTCATCAGAGGAGCCAAGGCAAGGATAGGGATCCGGGAGGGGCCCCAGGGCAGGAGGTCTCTGCCTGAAGCCCCCCTGCAGCCCTGGGTCCTCTGGAGGGCCCCTCAGATCCCGTGGAAAGAAGAACTCCCTCTGGAGCTAGGACACTTACTCAGAAACTGACCTTCCACACACAGGGGTACCTGGGGTGTGGATGAGACTGTGCGGTGCTGTCCAGCAGGGATAGCCTGCCCCCCAATTCCAGAAAGACAGGGGCTCCAGACACATGTGACTTCCAAGCTGATGGCAAGACAAAGTGAATGGAGGGCTCAACCGGGCACTGAATTCACTCAAAGAAAAGCGCTGCTGTTCAGACTCTCAGAGGTGAACAGAGCGCGTGTGTCCCAGGGCAGACCTGGACGGTGTCCCAGGCCAGTGGTGGAGTGTTCAGAGGTTCAGACACCTGACGCTCAGCAGAGCAGGGAGTGACCAGTTATCCAGATGGCTGAGACCCCGGAGCAGAGGCTTCTGGGCTTCCCGCTGTGTTTCTGGGGCAGCCCCTCAACGCTAAGTGGCCTAGGCAGCCTTGCCCAGAACACTGCTTGAGATGCCCGGCTTCTTTTTTCTTTTCTCCTCCAAGTTTTTGAGAGTTGACCAAGACAAGGACAAAGACTGCAGCCTGGACTGCGGGGGCTCTGCCCAGAAGCCGCTGTGCGCCTCCGACGGGAGGACCTTCCTGTCTCGCTGCGAGTTTCAGCGTGCCAAGTGCAAAGACCCCCAGCTAGAAATTGCTTATCGAGGCAGCTGCAAAGGTAAGCCCCCTCCGCCCCTGTTAAGGAGCCGAGCCCCGAAGCGCATGTGAATGTGCTTTATCCTCACCCGGCCAGGTTTTCCCGCGTAGCCAGCCCAGGGTTCCCGCTCGTGAACCCTCGTCAGCGCGCGTAGCGCTGAGGGCCGCTTTTGCATCATCATATCCTTGCTGAGTGTGCTATGACATCACACATCCCAATGCAGATTCACCCCAGTCTCACAGAACGTTTCCAGAGTCTCCTACAATTATTCTTTCTGGCCCCCGTTTTCTAAAGTGGTCTTTCAGCCCTTCTCGTTTGTTTCACCTTCTAGCATGTGGGGCGTGCATAATAGCACCTGTGCTGTTTTCAGGATTGTTTTTTCTTCTTTTTTGGCACTGATTTTACACTTGTAATTTTCAGTTTTGCTGATTTAAGAAGCGGATTTGGAGCTAACAAGCACGCTTAGAGCAAAGCATTGATAGGTTTCCCATGTTAATGAAAGGTTTGACTCAGCAAAACACATTTCAAATGCAAATAGAGTCATTTTCAGAAAGAGATTTAACTTTCTTTTTCTTATTATCTAGGAGAAAAGACCACACAGGCTAAAACCCCCTTGAGACCATGTCCTGTGGTGTCTAGCTATTAGCCCAACAATGGCTCAAACGAAGGGAAGCTGGTGCCTCGGGCCCGCACTTGGCCAGGCTCTGAGTGGGCTGCTGTCCTTTCGCAGTGCCACCCAGACTAGTGGACAGGTCCGAGCCACTTCCCGTGACAGAGACAGAGCTGCCGGTTCCCTGGACCTGGGTGCTGCTCCTGTAGGCACCTCATGGGACCCTCTGCCCACAGGCGTCACGCATCCCAGCACCCACCTTCCTCCTGGCATTCGATTAGTGTGCCCTAAGCACGTCACTCTGCGAGAAACTTGGATGTAACTTTATGCCTTGATGGCCATTACACACCTCAGGTATCTGCGCTGAGAAATGAGAAGTGACCCAAGAATAGACTCAAGTATCAAGGGATCTCCCTTGCAGAGAAGTTTCCAGAAACAGTGGCCTGTGCTGGCTTAGCCCGTGAGGACAGGTGCTGTGGCGTGAGGTTTGAGTTTTATGGTCCTCTTCGGCGCCTGTCCCTTCAGACACCCCCGTCAGATATCTTCTTGGTGATAACTCCCGTCAGACACTCAGCTGGAGGACTGTGAGGAAGCTGCCATATTAAACCTCTGTGTCGCTCGTGGTCTCCGTGGGCGTCTGAGAGGGATTAATTAGGCTGAGGCCAGAGGCCCATCTGTCCGTCTGTCTGTCTGGGTCCGTCTGTCACGGTGGACTCTCCCAAACCTCACACTTGGAGCTCTGCAGAGTCCACCTTGCATTGCTTTTGGACAGGAGGCTAAGTTGGCATTAAACACAGATGGCCTTTCGGTAACGTCATTTTTAGCTTACTTGTGTTTGGATCCAGCCTAATTTTTCTGGATTACTCCCTTTGTTGGAATTCTCACACTTCACTGAAGAGATTTCATATCATAAATTTATGACAAAAAATGAGATAAGGGAGAAGAAGGTTAAAAACTACTGCTGTGACTGCAGCCATGAAGTTAAAAGACACTTGCTCCTTGGAAGGAAAGCTATGACAAACCTAGACAGCATATTAAAAAGCAAAGACATCACTTTGTCGACAAAGGCTCATATAGTCAAAACTATGGTTTTTCCAGTAGTCATGTATGGATGTGAGATTTGGACCATAAGGCTGAGCGCTGAAGAATTGGTGCTTTCAAACTTGAGAAGACTCTTGAGAGTCCCTTGGACAGCAAGGAGATCAAACCAATTAATCCTAAAGGGAATCAACCCTGAATGTTCATTGGAAAGACTGTTGCTGAAGCCTCAATAGTTTGGCCACCTGATGTGAAGAGCTGACTTGCTGGAAAAGACCCCGATGCTGGGAAAGATTGAAGGCAGGAAGAGAAGGGGACAGCGGGGGATGAGATGATTAGATAACGTCACTGACTCAGTGGACATGGATCTGGGAGACAGTGATGGACAGGAAAGCCTGGCATGCTCCGTCCATGGGGTTGCAAAGAGTTGGACATGACTTAGCGGCTGGACAACAGCAATGAAGGTAAAAACGTAACTTATCTCTAAAATCAAGTTTAATTTAAATCAAAAGGACTGAAATAAAGAGAATGTGAAGATCCCTGTAAACTTCAAGATCAAGTTTATTTGGTGCTTCAGCTACTGGGGGTAGCAACTATATAAAGTTACTTTAAAGAGGCGCTGTTAGTTGTACAGCACAGTTTGAAATAAGCGGGCATTAGGGACCCCTGACATTGGAGATCTGGGGGGCAGGCTTGGGGCTCTGAGGCATCTGCCCTCAGCCCCCGTCTCTGAGCCTGGCGATCTGAGTCTGGTCCGCAAGGGGCCACAGAGAAGGGGTTTCCCGTCTGCAGCAGACCTTCCCTGCATAAGCAGCCTCTCCCTGGAGCCGGACTCGGAGCGGGAGCGGGACCTCCTCAGACAGGATGGGCCCCTCATACCGGCTGGCTTGCCCCTCAGGTCGCCTCCCCGTCCTGTCGCCCGAAGTCCGGCATCCAATACTCCCAGCCTGCCCCGGGCCACATGGTGAGGGTTCAGTGTGAGCAGGAGGGGCCTGGTGCTGGCGGGCCAGATGGGCATCCTGGTGGCAGTGGGCAGCTGCTGCTGCCCGCTCTGTCCAAGAGCACTGGCTAGACTCCACACCAGCCCAGCTCGGGCGCGTTCCGCTCTGACAGTGAGAGGCAGAGAAGCAGGCTGAAAGGCCCTTCCACCATAGGGAATGCGAAGACCCATCCGCGTTTGCCCCAAATTGTTCCTAGTGTTGAAGTTGGCTGGTGAATCAAGTATCAAGTTGGCGAGGGTGAAGCTGTGTGTTTTGAGGACATTTCCATGTATTTGATGGGTGACAGCTTCATGGGCCAGTCTCTTTTGGATGTTCTAGTTTGGAAACGATTGAAATATTTCAGTATTTGGTTAAGTTGGATGAAAATGTTTTTTGCATTTCATATTATGCTCTGCTGACCTTGAACAGAAGTGCAGTGGTTTACACCAATAGGTTTTTCTCATATTTTCTTGGAAATTTGTGGAGTCTGTATTTTTAGAACCCAGCAAACTCACTAATATTTTTCTTTTGATCTAAGACCATTGGGACTGTCTTTCTTTTCAAGCAAATCTCTGGCATTAAATTAAAAAAAAAAACAGAAGAAAGAAGAGAAAGAAAAGTCAGATGCCAGGAGATCTTGGAAGTATTCTGAGATTTCTGGAAAAAAAGTCATAAAGGATTCTGACAGAAGCAGCTTCCTGGAGAGTCTGAGACCCAGGTCTCTCGAGTGACGGGTGTGTGAGAAGAGGAGCATTGTCACAAAGCAATGCCTGATCTTTGTCCTCGTCCACTGCCCGGATCCCACCAGCGCTGTCCTGATGGGCATCGCAGAGCGACCGCTGCCCGTGTTGGGGTCTCTGTGGGCGTGAGTGTCATCAGCACATGAGCACGGAGGGTCTGCAGTGCTGTGCAGATGGACCCCACGCCGTCACGGTTCTGATGGCTTCCAGGCCCCTGTGAAAACCTGAGTGATGCACACCCAGGCGCTCACTCTGGCCACACAGTGGCTGCCGGTCCAGAAGCCTTGGGGCTGCTTGTGGGCCCTTCATCCCAGTCGGGCTGCTGTGATGAGCGTCACCTCAGCGTCCTCAGGGCAGGCCGGGTCCACAGGGCCACTGGCATTCACCCATGTGACCCGGGCCACTTGTGGGGGATGTCCTGCTGACCTGGGCGGGACGTGGACTCCGCTGGTCCTGCAGGGAGAGCTCAGGCCCCAGCTCTGTTTCTGGACATTCTGTGAAAAGCATGACCCACACACGTGCTCAGCGGGGCTGTCGCCCCTGAGAGTACCGAGGTGTTCCAGTGGGTTGCTGCGAGACCCGAGGGTACCTGTCAGCCCCTCTCGGTGCAGTGGAGCCCTCTTTGCAGTGCTCCGTGTGCTTTTACTGTTTATTAAAACGCATGATGTAAAGGCTGAGAGTGGTGCAGGCACGCATCCCAGCCAACAGCGTGGCCCCACCTGCCTCCCTCACTCCCCGGTCCACGGCAGGAGCCGCTGTGGGTCTCCACATGGGCAGGCATAGGGCTGGGGTGGCGAGGTCCTGGCCTCTGCGAACCCTGAGCTCCCGGAGGTCAGGGAACCACACAACCAGGACAAACAGGCCAGGCTGGAAGGCTGCACCTGACTTCTCTCTTTGAAACAGGGGGTTGGGTCAGGCGAACACGAGGAAGTCTGTCTCTCTAAAGGTTTTTCTGATCATGGACGTGTGGTGGTCAGCAGCCCTTGCCTGAGAAATGGGCTGGAAGTTGCATCACCGGCTGCTTGCCTAGGCTTCAGATGACCTGTCCTGGAAGAAGGCAGGGCCTCTGAAGTTCCCTCTACCTCCCAGGGAGGCTTTGTTATCTGGCGACGGTGCCCAGGACCAGGGCACAGTTTGGTTGCTGTAAGTCAGTGTTCAAGCTGGTTTTAGAAAAGGCAGGGGAACCAGAGATCAAACTGCCAACATCCTCTGGGTCATTTAAAAAGCAAGAGAGTTCCAGAAAAACATCTATTTCTGCTTCATTGACTATGTCAAAGCCTTTGATTGTGTGGATCATAATAAACTGTGGAAAATTCTGAAAGAGATGGGAATACCAGACCACCTGACCTGCTTCTTGAGAAATCTGTATGCAGGTCAAGAAGCAACAGTTTGAACCAGACATGGAACCAACAGACTGGTTCCAAATAGGAAAAGGAGTACGTCAAGGCTGTATATTGTCACCCTGCTTATTTAACTTATATGCAGAGTACATCATGAGAAACGCTGGGCTGGAAGAAGCACAAGCTGGAATCAAGATTGCCAGGAGAAATATCAATAACCTCAGATATGCAGATAACACCACCCTTAAGGCAAAAACTGAAGAAGAACTAAAGAAACTCTTGATGAAAGTGAAAGAGGAGAGTGAAAAAGTTAGCTTAAAACTCAACATTCAGGAAACTAAGATTATGGCATCTGGTCCCATCACATCATGGCAAATAGATGGGGAAACAGCAGAAACAGTGGCTGATTTTATTTTGGCGGGCTCCAAAATAACTGCAGATGGTGATTGTGACCATGACATGAAAAGACACTTACTCCTTGGAATGAAAGTTATGAGCAACCTAGACAGCATATTAAAAAGCAGAGACCTTACTTTGTCAACAAAGGTCCATCTAGTCAAGTCTATGGTTTTTCCAGTGGTCATGTATGGATGTGAGAGTTGGACTATAAAGAAAGCTGAGCACTGAAGAATTGATGCTTTTGAACTGTGGTGTTGGAGAAGACTCTTGAGAGTCCCTTGGACTGCAAGGAGATCCAACCAGTCCATTCTAAAGGAGATCAGTCCTGAATATTCATTGGAAGGACTGATGCTGAAGCTGAAACTCCAATACTTTGGCCACCTGATGGGAAGACCTGACTCATTGGAAAAGACCCTGATGCTGGGAAAGATTGAAGGCAGGAGGAGAAGGGGACGACAGAGGATGAGATGGTTAGATGACATCACCGACTCGATGGACATGGGTTTGGATGGACTCCAGGAGTTGGTGATGGACAGGGAGGCCTGGCGCGCTGCAGTCCATGGGGTCGCAGAGAGTCGGACACGACTGAGCGACTGAACTGAGCTGAACTGAAGTCAGTGTTGACCTGCCAGCATTTTCTTCAGCAAAAGAGGCTCTTTCCGTGGAGGAGTCTGCAGGTGTGTGGTATGTGTGCCTGTGTGTGGGTTCACATACGTGTGTATCTGTGGGCAGGCACCTCCGTGTGGGGAGGTTGTGTGTGTGTCCTGCAAGAACATATGTACATGTGTGTCTGTGTGCATATGTGTGTGTGTGTGTCTCTTCTGCCAGGCCCTTTGGGCTAGGCCTGTGTCCTTGCTTCCTGCCACGTCTCATCAGACTCCTTGCACCCACAGGCAGGCTCTAGGATGCCTGTTACACGTGTGGTTCCAGGATGGTTCAATCATGCTAGTGCTTGCAGAAACCCTCCCCGGGCTTGTTGGCCTTAACCTTCCACAGTGTTCTCCCAGGTCTGATGTTAGACGCACCCTCTTGATGAAAGCAGACACAAGAGGTGGGGCGGTTGCTCTCATGTTCAAACCAGGATCAGAAATACAACAGGACTTTGTGAAATATTGTGAAAAAAACAAAAATCAAAAAACATCTCTCTGTTTGCTTTAGCAACACCTGTATCCTCCAAGAGTTCACTGGGGGAGCTGAGTGAGCACGAGCAGCCTCAGCTGTCCCCTTCCCGCAAAGGTCGAGGCCAAAGTTCACACGAAAAGACCCCGAGACCACTGGCGTGGGGAGCTGGTGTGATGCCGGACGGTCGCAGTGGTCAGTCATCACAGAGCCGCTTCTGATCGGTTGTTTCTTGGATGAGCATGTCAGAAACCTCTGAGCGCTTTCATATGTCTGTGCTATAGTTTGCACTTTATCTTTCTCCTTTAGGACTTGGCCACCCAACTATGCACCCTGGGTTTTCCTGTCTAATTTCTTTCTGTCTTTGTGCATTTACGATGATAATATGTATATAAAATGAACACTCAGCCCCTTTCTCCTCGGCTCTAAGCCCTCCCTCTGGTTGAGGGATGGCATGGGTTGCTGTGGTGCTGCCCGTTGGCCGGCTGCAGGTGGGCAGACGCGGAGCCTCCTTGGCGTCCTGCTGGTCCTGTGTCACAGCCCAGCGCTCTGCATCATTTACGCCAAAGAACGCCGCAGCACAGAGTTCTTTGTTTTTCTGAGCCTGGCCTTCAAAATGACAGGTTGGCAAAGTTTTACAACTTTTGAAATACAAGATCTGCTTCATTGGATGCCAATAAAGTAAGAAGCCAGTCACCCTCGGGCTAGCGTTCTGCGGCTGCTACCAGCAGAGAGCTGGCTTCCATCGACCTTGTTCTGACTCCAGCCTGATCCATGCAGGCCCTGTGCTGGCCACGGGGACCCAATGGAGAGAACTCTGTGTCCCCAGAAAGTTGACCCCCCATGCTCAGAAGCACCACCCTGTAGTCGCCCGACTGGGTCCAGAGTCAGCAGGTCTCTTGACCAGAAAATTACTCAGTGTAGCCTCTCCATAGATTTCACAGACGGACTGTAAATAATTCCATATGCCCTCGAGTTTCTTCCTCAGTAAGGAGCTGGCTGGGGGCTCTCTGTGAGGTGAGGACTCCCTTAGGGAGCGTTAAAGGGAACACAAGCCCCTTTCTTCTTGTTTCAGCATCGCCCTGTGTGTGTGATGGACGGGAGCCCCACAAGAAGGGCGCCGAGGCTCGGGACGGTCCAGCTCAGGGCTGCCTGTAAACGTCAGTGACCCTGACCTCATTCTGGCCGAGCCTCCTCAGGCCCTTGTGACTGTTCGTCTTCAAACTTCTTCTGCATGAAATGGGCAGCAAATCTGTCTCTTCCCATAATCACTTAATCCGATCTGGAGTGATTTTAGCAAAGTAGGAAATGATTTGCTTCCTGTTTGAAGGGCAGCATCATGAGAAATAACCGCTGTGAATCGTGGCTGTTTATCTCTGGCTTAGAGAAAGCGCTGCGTCGTGATAGTTCTGTGACTAATGGATCCTGATGCACAGACTCGCTTGTGAAAAGGAATCTCTTTTACTTCACAACTGAGAGAAAACGCACAAAACGAGACCACACACACCAGGGAGTTGGCCCCGTGTTTCAGTCGGGTGGGAGCAGTGGGCTGCTGTTGAGACCCTTCTCAAGAGTGCAGCCGCTGTGCCTGATTAGACCTGGGGTGTGGCATGTGGTCCGGGCAAGCGGAGCCCTGGCTTGGCGGGCAGGTAGAGGCTTGCTCTCAGGGGTGGGTCCTGCCTGTCCTGCTGCACAGCCCTCCTGGCTCCCTGTGCCTGGGCCGTCAGCCACGTGCCAGCGTAAACCGGAATTTAATGCTCTGTCCATGTGAGAGGTTTGAGAACTCCCCGATCGGTGGCAAACGCACCCACTTTTGAAGACGGCACCGGAGACAGGAGCAAGGCCCACGGGTTCTTTAGTCGATGTGTGTGATTGTGCCATATTCCACGAGAGTTCAGCTGTTGGGAGTAATTGGTAACTCGTCTGGACCCTCGTGGAGAGCTTGCAGGCTGGGAACGCGTATCACTTTTCCTTTTAGACAGTCAAACCACAGGTTATACTAAAAAAATGAGGACAGAAGTCCAGCACAGCAGTGTTTTCTCCTCAGCGAAAACACAGGCTGCATTAAAACCACATGTTGCTGAGTGCTGGCAGGAACGTAGATCACGACATGAGGCCTGAGCCTGCATGAACGCGCCCCCCTGCGCACAGGCCTGTCTTGCCGAGGGGCGGCCCCGTGGCACTTGCTCAGGGTCTGAGATGAGGGCCCCCGGCAGCAGCGTCTGTGCTCAGACCCGGCACTTCGGGGCAGGAGCCTGAGCCCCGAGCTGGGGCCCAGATGGCATCTCGTCGTGGCCAGAAGATTTTACTCCCAGGCAGGCAGAGAGTCACCCGCTAAAAATGCTGGGCGGTGGACACGTTTGAAGCAGTATCTCTCAGCGTCCAGAGGGCCTTTCAGACCTAGACAACTTGTAATTTAAATCTGGAAACACTTAAGAAAAATGGGGAAAGCCATTCTTTTCAACTTGTGAGATTAGAGTGAGTTACGTGGGCTGGCAGTCTGCAGAAATAAGCCCTGTGCTCGGGGTGCAGGCCCCAGGCGGGAGGCTGGTGGAAGCGGCCCTGGGGGCGGCCTTCTCCACGGTGGACACAGACTCAGCTGGCCTGTGGTCCTGGGAAGATGGGCCCTTCCTGGGGCTCAGCCCAGCCCCCTGTAACTCACGCCAGGCTTCCGAGATGAGCGTCAGGGGTGAGCAGGCTCTGGGGCCCAGCGCAGATGGAGCAGGTGAGTGGTTGCCGCCTTCCTCATTGTGACCTGGTCTCTCGGTGCATCTTGGGGGCTGTGTTTCCTGATGCCTGTGTCCGGAGCTGGGTGGGGACTGCCCCAGTCTTTCCCTTTTCTGCTAGTTTATGGGATCCCAGGGGTATCCTCCCGAGGAACAGGAGGAAACTCATGTTTTCCATCCAGCCATCACGCTGGATATTTCACAGTGAATGTATGGAAATCTGTGCTCAGTGCACCAGGATGGCTGATAAAGATACTTGACCCTTTGATCTGACTTATTTTTGGATTTTCCACTTGAGGTTGGAAGCGCAAGACCTGGTGTCGCTCTGAGATGCTGGGAAGCTCAGATGCAGAAGGAAGAGCCTGCGGGGTGGACACAGATGGGGCGGGCCCTGGGCTGCAGCCGTGGGCCAGATGGCCTGTGCCCCCAGGGCGCCTGCCCTCCCATGCCTGGGCATGTCCCTGGGCTGATTCTCACCATAGCTCTCAGACGTGGCCCCCACGTGGCACGCGGCCTGGCCGTGCACTCCGGAGGATGTCCTTGGGCCCCGAAGTCTGTCCGTGGCCCATGGGGGTACCACCTGACTTACCCTGTCCAGGAAGTAGAGTCCGCATTTCACCACGGTCAAGCCCGGTGGCTTTTTGGAGCCTCGGCCTCCTGGCTCCCTGGGCGTGGAGGACACCCCACTCTTCCCGCCAGGTCTGGCCTCCCCTCAGTGACCCTAGCGCCCTGACAGGTGCCCGCCTGGAGCTGCCTGCCCTGTGAGGCCCCTGCAGCCCGGCCGCCCACATGGTGCCTCTGCTGGGCGTCTCCAGGGGCCTGATCGCCACCCTGCTCTGTGCCTCCCCGCAGACGTGTCCAGGTGCGTGGCCGAGAGGAAGTACACCCAGGAGCAGGCCCGCAGAGAGCTGCAGCAGGTGTTCATCCCCGAGTGCAGCGAGGATGGGACCTACAGCCAGGTGGGCGGCCTCTCCCGGGGCCAGGTGGGCGGCCTCTCCCGGGGCCGGCTCCGCCCTCCCCTCGGGGCGGAGCCTCCCTCCTCGGGGCGGGGCCTCCCTCCTCGGGGCGGGGCCTCCCTCCTCGGCGCAGGCGCTCCTGTCCTGGGGAGGGGAGCGGGTGTCCTGACTGCTCAGTGCCGCGGACTCCCTCTCATGAGATGCAGGCTGGTGGGGGATTAGACTCTGAGCAGAGACCGGCCAGCACCACCGGCGTCCAGGGCAAACACCCCCAGCTCCTTTCATCCCTTAGATCCGGGTCCAGGGCACCCCGGGGCCCTTTGCCAAGTGTCCAGACACAGCCCTCAGGAAGCCCTGGGCCTGCTGGTGCCGTGGGAGGAGCAGCAGGCCTGGTGGACCGCGGGCGCCGCAGCGGGCACTGACCGCCCTGTCTGTCCCCGCCGCAGGTCCAGTGCCACAGCTACACGGGGTACTGCTGGTGCGTCACGCCCAACGGGAGGCCCATCAGCGGCACCGCCGTGGCCCACAAGACACCGCGCTGTCCCGGTAGGTCTCGTTCAACTTGTGCAGCGAACCCGTGACTCACGCCGCTGGCTGTTTGCCGACTGTCTTATTAATGTCTGCTTGTAACCGCAAAGGAAGTCAGTTTAGGTGGGATTATGGGGAATATCAGGATACATTTGCATCACTGGACAAAGCCCAAAATATTATGAGATCTTTGTTTTCAAGAAAGCTTAAACGAATGGAAGATCTGGTTCTGAACCACCATAGGTTACGGCAATTCGGGACTCGTAATTTTTAGGAGTGGCCGCGAGGACTGTGGTCAACAGCAGAAATGACCACATGTTTTCGTTGGCTGAAAGAAGCGAGTGTTTCTGGGTTTGTATGTATATGATTGCAGAGAAAGAGCAGATCATTCTTCACAGATCCCTTTCCAGATGGTTCGTTTGTGTTATTTTATTACTTGTAAGTGGGCTTGATGTACTGAAGGTAATCACACTGGCAGGAGAATAATCTATACAAGGGTCTGTTTTCCATTAATAATTTACCAAATGTTATAAATGATTCAGATCATTTTTGTTTGAAAATGGTCTGCAGCTTGAGTTTTGATTAATTGGTGATGGAGACCTGTCAGACCATTTACCAAGACGTTTCATGATCCATGTGTCGTAACTATACCAGATTAAGCTTACTAAGGAAAAACACATGTTAGGTAACAATGCAAAACATCTTCCTGAATTTTTACATAAAATGTTGAGGCATTTGTACTTAGAGTTTACTTTCAGGCCTCTCGTCTGTTTGACGAGCAGGCATCTTATAATTAGAAATTCTGCCCATGGTTCAGACGTTTATACCAGGAGCCAAGTCACTGGTCAGAACTCATAACTGCTTCACCATGATGACACACGTAATTAACAGTAACACAAAACCTAATATTTTAAGTGACTGGTCATCACTTAAAAGCCAGAGGGTGTGCATAATGTGGAATTAAATTATATTTATTTTTAAAACTGTTTTGTCATCCAATACCTAAAAATTGCTGAAAATATGTTTTTAGTGAGCTAACATTTGCACCTAATAATTCTTTTACAAACTCATGGAGTAAATGAAAGAGAAAAAATTAGCATAATGAATTGTCCTCTGTGTCCCTTAGTCTGAAAGATGCTTGCAAATGCTCATTTCATTTCAACCAGGTACCAGCATTTCTAGTTGCATTGAGCCTTGTTTTATGAAGGAGAAATCAGAAGACTTACCTGTTTCTGTGATGTTATTGACACCTTTTGAAAAATTAAGTAGTGTCTGAAAGCACTTTCTTAGAAAACCATGAGTGAAATTGGCCGGGTTTCTTATAATTTCCCTGTAATACTTCGTTTCTAGAATCAAAACACCCTACTGTTCATTTGCATTGACTTTTCCAACCAGGTGGCAGCCACATTTTACTGTATAGAAACGTTCTATTTTTTTCACTGTCCATGTGGATTTTTTGGTTCAAGGGATGGGTATGGAAGTAAGATCCTTCCCGAATCTGGTGTTTATGGCATGGAAAATGCCACGGGGGCAGGGAGGGGTGTCTCTGAGGACATGTGCTGTGTGGGTGGGGCAGGCCCCTTGGAGACCTGGCTCCTCCCTGCAGGAGCGTCTTCTTTTTCACGTCTGTGGCTGGGTTTCGCAGCTTGGCTAGAGTTATGGAAAGATTCTCTCAGCCCCCAGCTGTATTCGCACTTTTATTCGGCAGAAATGTGGGTTGGGGAGCAGGTGCCCGTGCTCAGAACACGCGTGCAGACCATGCAGGGGAGTTTGGGGAGGGCGGGTTGCACACGCAGAAGCACAGTTTATGATGGGCTTTGGCCTGATGTAGCAGAGCTTCTTCCCAGCTGTTGATACCGCCTCACCAATCACGTGGAAGGATGTGGTGACGGGCATCACTTTGCTGAGACTGTGCTTAACACTGGGCATGCCCGCTGCTCAGGTTCCATCCACACGCCCTGGGAGCATCTTTCTCCCTCCCCTGGGATGCTGGCTGACACCTGCTCTGGTTGGCATGCCTGGTCCACTTTGTAGAGGGCAGACGTGATTTCCGTCCAGTTTATCATGATCAGGTAAATGCCAGCATTCAACAGTGGTCTTTGGCCCTGGAGTTAATACCACACTTACAATAGAAGCACTTACTCCAGAAATTTGAAGATCAGAAAAAGGTATTAAAACTTAGCAGTAAACACTAAAGTTCACTGAGAATGTATGTGTGTGTGTGTTCTGAATGGGTGCAAACACAGGCAGCAGTCTGTGAGGAGGGCAGGGAATGTCCACTCATGGCTGATTGAAGTGGAGCAGAGGGGCCCACCTGCCATGTCCCCTGGGCCCACTCCTCCCCAAAAGACCTTCAAACCAAAGGATTATTTTATTTCACAATTATGTGCTCCTAAGTCATTAATGCAAAGCACCCAAATTCTTATGAATCAATAAGAAAACTGGAATAATGAGGCAATCTAGCAGAAAAAGTCAGAAGTCTTGAATGGCCAGCATTTTATAAATGAGGAAACCCTAAGGACCATAGCTCAGTTGGTAAAGAATCTGCCCGCAATGCGGGAGACCTGGGTTCGATCCCTGGGTTGGGAAGATCCCCTGGAGACAGGGAAGGCTACCCACTCCAGTATTCTGACCTAGAGAATTCCATGGACTGTGTAGTCCATGGGGTCACAAAGAGTCAGACACGACTGAGCAACTTTCAGAAATAAAAAATGACCAGTGAGCAGAGGCAGAGATGCTTGGGCTGTTAGCACAGACCAGGGAGCTGCTCACCGGCCTCCCGGGAGACTCCCAACGCGGGGAAGGAGCTACTCCCCCCTCCACGGTGGCTCCTTGTGACCCTGGGGCCCCTCACCCACCTTCGTAAGCTTCCCAACGCGGGGAAGGAGCTACTCCCCGCCCCCACGGTGGCTCCTCGTGACCCTGGGGCCCCTCACCCACCTTCATAAGCTTCCATCAAGTCAGCCCACTTCCTTGCCTGCTGTCAGTCAGGAGCTGATGGATGATCGCACAGATTTTTAGGAGTGGACGACCAGCCTTGTCTTTCCTTGTGGCTGTGGACTCAAGACTCTCAATGGAGCTCAAGCTGCAGGAGGCAGAGGGCTTCCCTCGAGAGAAATCAGCCCCTTTAGCCCCTGGGGACACCTGCTTCCTGGGATGGAGTCATTCACTGGGTGAGACCCCTGAGGATGTGATCAGAGCCGTCCCTTCAGTGAATCGTAGTGGTCCTTCCCATGGGTCTTGTCCTTCAGAGAACACTCGCTCCACCCTCCCTCCCTGGAAGCCCACTCCTCATTTCTTACTGATGACCATTTCTGCGAGCAGCCCTCACCAAGCATTTGCTGGGCCAGGCGCCCACATCTGCTCAGAGCTCTGCTGACACCCTTGTTGGGGGCCTGCGAGTTCTGTGCAGAAGCTGCAGGCACTCGGGGAGGGGGCGGCTCACCGTCCAGGAGAATGGGGGTTGGGGGAGACGTCTATAGAGGAGGGGGTTCCTGGAAAAGAGGGGCATGTTGGCCGGCACAGGAAAGGGGCAGAATGGTTTCTCTCCCAGCACTTATCAGCAAGGAGATCCAACCAGTCCATCCTAAAGGAAATCAGTCCTGAATATTCATTGGAAGGACTGATGCTGAAGCTGAAGTTCCAGTACTCTGGCCACTTAATTTGAAGAACTGACTCATTGGAAAAGACCCTGATGCTGGGAAAGATTGAAGGCAGGAGGAGAAGGGGACAACAGAGAATGAGATGGTTGGGTAGCATCACCAACTTGATGGACATGAATTTGAGCAAGCTCTGGGAGATGGTGATGGACAGGGAGGCCTGAGGTGCTGCAGTCCATGGGGTCGTGAAGAGTTGGACGGGCTTCCCTGATGGCTCAGATGGTCAAGAATCTGCCTGCAATGCAGGAGACCCGGGTTCGATCCTTGGCTTGGGAAGATCCCATGGAGAAGGAAATGGCAACCCAGTCCAGTATTCTTGCCTGGAGAATCCCATGGACACAGGAGAATGGCAGGCTACAGTCCATGGGGCCGCAAAGTGTTGGACCCAACTGAGCGGCTGAACAGTAACTGCCTGTCCCTCACTGTTTTTGCTGCTGAGTTGGGCGGGGAACGTGAGGAGGGCGGAAGGCCTTCCCCTCTTCTGGGCCAGCTCTGGTGACCCTGGGAGACATTCAGGACCAAAGGCTGCTCTTTGAGCTGCATCCAGACGCCTCTCTAGCCTCGCTTGGCCTGACAGCAGGCGGTCCTGCTTGCGGCTTGGAGACAGTTCCCCCAGCCCTGCTGATTAGCCCCCGGGTCTGCAGGGCCGGGGCTGGGGGAGGTCACTTGCTTCAGGGATGCTCAGAAAGGTGCAGCCACCCCCAGGGAGCCCACGGAGTCTCCCTCCATCCTTGGTGCCACTGCGGGCCTGGGTCTGCGGGTCTCCATGCAGCCACAGCTGACCGGTAGTTCCTCTGTAGGAGTTTTCCCTTGTTCTTCCTTCTGAAGGTTTGAAGACCCACATTGCTGGGGGCAGAAGATGAGCTTAAACACAAAGGGCTTCTTTCCCAGGGAGGATGTTTGTAGCCGGCTTGCCCTCGATTATTTGGAAATAGCTTCGGGGGTTTTAATCTCGTCTTCCTCTGCAACAGCGCACCTGGGCCAAGAGTTTACTCCTGGCAGGGGTACAAGGCAGCTGAAGACACTGGAAGCTGAGCCTACATGCAGGAGCTCTTCACATTACAGTATCCAAAGAGTCTCCCTGTGTAGCTCAGCTTGACATTGTGTTTGAACTAAGGCACCTCAGCTTGTGGAAGAGATGAGAAACACCCATGACGGGGCTGGCAAGTCTGCCCTGACCACCACCCACCCCTCTGTAAGCTGAGTCAGTTGTAAGGACAGTGTCTCCTGCGAAGTGGAAATCTTGTTCAACCGGCCATGGCCACGAGGCATGTTTGAGGAGGTCTTCCTTCAAGTGTAGAGTTTTAATGATGGAAAGCCGCCTGTGAGTTTGCCATGCTGGCCACTGCTTCTCAGACCGACTTCTAAATGTGGCTTTTGAAAGACCCGCTTATACCTGACAAAGAGTCTTGGAGTCTATTGAATAGCTTTTCTATATATTATTTACATGAATTGCACTACAGTCTTTGGGTTTTCCCATCAAGCCTAAAGTTTTGGCCTCTATCTGAAATGGTAGAACTGCATGTTTGTTTGAATATCTTTTTGATTTCTGAAAGTTTTCACTTTATAAAGAGAAGCTGGGTTTTTTTTTTTTTCATGAATGAATTTCCTGGCACTAAATTAAGGGCCCTGCATAGCTGAGGAACTTGAAAGAAACATCCAGAACAATTGAATTCCCCAATATTGAAATCAGCAACACAGCTGTGCTTCTGAAGTGTCTCTTTATGAGAATTCAAGTGCACATTAAGTTGCTTGCTGAATGGAAAAGGTTACAGATCAGAAGGAACATTTTTTTCCCTCAAAATGGCTTTTTCTTCAGGCTTAACAATTCTCTTCCTGAAAAATGATAGTTGTCAAAATAAAATATTTCAATAGCTATTGGCAAGGAAATGTGAAAACAAGCAATGTAATAAGAAGTAGAAAGTGTACTGAGAGTGGGGCCCGCTGTTCAAATGGACGTGAGCCCCGGGGGTGGGGCGGGCTTTGCTGCCAACCTGTGTACATTTCACTAATGAAGCCGTACTTCAGAGAAAAATATACATGATTTTACCTTCTAACACCTACTGTTAAGATGACTTTTGAAGTATTAGGAAATTTACGTCCAAGATGAGAAAAATAATAGCAATTTGATATAGACAACATGAGCTATGCAAAATTTCCGATAAAAGCTCCAGATTGTGGACATTTCAGAACACTGAAGAATTTTTAAAAAAATTAAGTCAAGCATTCAAGGAAAAGAGCACAGTGTGTGGCTATTGTGCCAAAGAAGCCTGAGAAGCCTGTTTCAGAGTCAGCATAAGGGCCTCCTGGTGAGGTTCTGACCGGCGCCTGCCAGGAGGCAGCTCTGCTTGAGGCAACAGGTTGGCCGGGCCTGTGCCTGGCGTTGGTGCTGGGACCGTCCATCTGTCTGTCTTTTCCTTTCCAGTTTAGGCTGCTTTTGCCTTATTTATCTACCTGATGGGCAACATTTTGGTATTATTATTTTTCCTCTCTGGAAAAATGTACTTTCTGGCATCTAATGGTTTGTATATAATCAACTTTATTATTGTATTGAATATTTCAGTATACATTTAATTTGGTGGCTAATTTATTATCACTTCCTTCATTACTTTAAGAGTTTTCTATAAGCTATCCTCTTCACACTTAGGCTATAAATGGATTTTTCTCATATTTTTTAATACTTAAGAAAACTTTATAAGATAAACTAAGAAGTCTTTTAGAACTCACTGGTCCCAGGCGCTATAACTCTATACAAAGAACAGTGGGTTATCTCTTCCAGAGGTATACCATATCTCTGAATTAAAAGAAATGTATGTATTTTCCTTCTTCTTCTTCTTTTTAAACAAACAGTACCTTTTTTAAAACAGCACCTTTTAAATATCAATAGTCAAACGTTACAAAGATTTATGAAACTATTGATCATGAATGACCTTTTTGCAGGAATGATACTAGTGTTTGTTTTCTCTGGCCATTGAAGTATGTTACATTCAGACATTAAAGTGGACACTGATGGAAGGTAAATGAGAAATAATGTCTAATTTTTTTAAAAATTGTGATTTCCATATTTCCTCTCTTACCATCTAGAGAAGGGCATTCTCAGATGGGGGACATTAGGGCGCTCAGCTCAGGGCTGAGCCCAGCATCCCTTTGATCTTACGCTGTCTCACCAGGAATCCCGGCCACTCAAAGGCAGCATCCCTGGGGGAGAGGGAAGCCCGAGAGGAGGGCAGCCAGCGCCCTAGCCTCTCCCCTGCGGGGTGGGGCTCAGGCCCCCGTCCCACCCATCAACTTCTCAGAGGCTCACGGTGGGGAAACAGGCCCGCTTTGCTTGCATTCTGCGACCACAGCAGTGTAAAAATAGGAAAACAGGAGACGTTGCGGTAGGTCGAGGGAGCCGCCAGGTCTTGACAGACAAGCTGGAGACAGGTTCCTGGTAACAGAAAGAATCCATTAATAGCAACGCTGGTAATAACATCTGCAGAGTGCCCAGGCCGAGCCCTTCTCCTTAGCTCTGGAACCTAAATTTCAGTCCATAGAGAGCTGGATAGCAGACTCCAGGGCTGTACCCCAGAATTTCTGATTCAGGGGGTCTGGAAGGGAGTCCGAAGTTCTGCCTTCCTGACCAGTTTCCAGGTGAGGACGCTGGTCTCCTGGGCAGTGGGGCACCTGCTTGAGAGCCCAACCTTGCAGTGCCCTGTCCCATCCCTGGCTGAGGGACGTAAGGCCCGGCTCGGTCTGTCCGCGAGGAGGCTTGACTGTCCACTGGGGCCTGTTGTGGTTCCCGCCACCAGAACGTGACCCGTGCTGAGCGGGAGGGCTGCCCCGAGTCCCTCAGGCATCTGGGAGGGAAGGTGCACTTTGGGCCAGCAGGTGATGCTGAGAAGGTGGAGGTGGCTGCAGGGACTCCCCACGCTGGTGGGCAGAACTCACCCTGGGGCACCGGGTCTCAGAGGGATGCCCATGGCTCCTGGCACGGGGCCAGGTGGGCAGTCTGCAGGGTTCTGGCCCGAGAGCCCCTGCGTTGGCTCCAGAGAGGCACATACCTTTGACCCGGGCTGGATGCCCATCCAGAGGATGGATGCCACATCCCCAAGGACACCAACTTCAGTGTTGGCAGAGGGAGCAGGGCCCTGGCGCCCAGTCCAGCTCACCCTGCCTTTGCTGCCCTGTAGGTCAGGCTGCTCACCCACTACCTGGCTAGGTGCACTTTCTCGGAGCCCTTTCCCCCACCGGCCTTGGAGGGTGACCCCAGGTCACAGCTGGGTCCCTGGAGTCTGGCTCAAGGGTTTAGACTCTGGAGGGCAGGATCTGTGTCAGGGGCTCTAGGGAGTGAAACTCTGGCTTCGTGGGCGATTTCTGCCAAGGGAGAAAGCTGGTGAGGATGCAAGTGAACATCGAAGGCATCGGAAAAGTGGGGTGGGGGCGTCACGGGCCAGTGTCTCAGCCTACTTGGCTAGTGCAGTCCAGTCAGGCAAGGCGAGGGCAGCGCTCAGCCCTGGGGCTGCACTGACGCTGTCTGCAGGCAGGTGGAAGGTCCGCGTGGTGCTGATTTCCTGGCTCCTCCGCTGCTTTGACACAAACGTTCACTGAGCTGCACCCCCATCCACTCTGGGAGGTGACCGGGGAGACAGAGCCACAGTGATCTATCAGACGTCACCCTGGAGGCTGTCACTGTGCATGTTGGTCCGGCTGCATGATGACCCCCAGCGCCCCACGGAAGGCCTGCAGGAGGCGGGCTGCTTTCCAAGGACTCTGACTCTGCCGTGGCCTCGGTGCCCAGCGCCCGCCCCTCCCCTGCGGGTTCCTGCCTCTGCGCCCCAGCCCCTGTGCCTGTCCACAGCTGAGAGTGGGCGAGCAGGTCTGGGGTCGAACAGAGCCGTCAGAGCACCTGGAGGTGTATGACCCTTCAGGCTGGGCTCAGGCAGTCCCCACGCTGGTCTCTGAGAGGCCGTGGTGAGAGCCGCCTACCGGCCGTGTACTTGCAGACAGCACACACAGAAGGACACGGACATGGCCGAGACGCTTCCGGGCACCAGGTGTGCCCTGGGACCATCTCCTCCCGGGCAGGTGGTGCATTGCTCTGCCTCGTGCCTTCCTCCTTCCCTTTTCCTCCAGGAGGTCCGCCCCGACTGCTCAGACCACGTCAGCTCCTCTGTGGGCTAAAACTATGGGCATGGACTCCAGCTTTGCCATTACTGGTCAGGGACCTTGGGCTGTGAGGCCACTCTTGGAGTCTCAGCGTCCTCATTAAGAGGCCTAACGGGGGCATGCACTTCAGGGTTGCTGTTGGCGTTAGAGGACTTAGTGTGTGCGTGAAGTTCATAGCACGATGACCAGCACACAGCAGGAACCGTGCAAACAGCCACCACGTACAGAGTCCTCGTGTGAATTATGTGAGTGACTTCCGCCTGATGCCTTTCAGTCCAAAGGAGACGGGACTTTCTGTGCTGCATCCCCTGAGCATGTTGAATAGCGAGTGAGTGAAAGCGGCCTCAGAAAGGCCAGCGCACGTGGTGTCCTGCCAGTGGCGGCACATTTTGGCCACTCACTGAGTGGAGACAGGGATGCTCTTTGCTGTGAGCGGCCGTCGCCCCCTAGATGCGCAGGCTGTGCACACGTGGAGGGAGGCTTCGAGAGGAAGCACAGCACATGGACCCACGCGTGTCCTGGGATAGTTTAAGGCAGCACTCACTGAGGGCCCTGTGCGTGCCGGTTCCTCTGCGGGCTTCCTGCCGCCCGAGAGGCAGGTAGTCCGCACGCTGCCCTTTCAGAGATGAGGAGACTCGGCGTCGGGCAGGCGGGCACACCTGCCAGGGCGCAGAGCTGGTGGGTGGCGAGGTCCGTCCGTCTCCCACACTCTCCCTGCTTCCCGCAACGCCCGGCCTCCCTCTCTCCACGATCATTCTTGGCACCCGCAGCGGGTCCTGCCCGGAAAGTACGAGGCAGGGCAGCCAGGCAGCGGCTGGGACAAGCCGGGACTTCCTACCCTGGAGGAAGGGCCTAGAAGGACGGTAAGACGGGGCTTAGGTGCGGAGCTTCATGGCCCTCTGTTCCCGAGAGTCCAGGGTCGGCAGTCCCAGCGGGAAGAGAAGCTCCTCCAGAAGGGAAGGGGAGCCGCCTCGCGGCGCTTCCGGTCCCCTCCCCGCTTCCCGCGTTCCCCTTTCTTTCCGTCTCGCTCGCGCTGCTCCTTTCTTTCCGTCCCCCCTTCCCGCGTTCCCCTTTCTTTCCGTCCCCACTTCCCGCGTTCCCCTTTCTTTCCGTCCCCTCTTCCCGCGTTCCCCTTTCTTTCCGTCCCCCCTTCCCGCGTTCCCCTTTCTTTCCGTCCCCCCTTCCCGCGTTCCCCTTTCTTTCCGTCCCCTCTTCCCGCGTTCCCCTTTCTTTCCGTCTCGCTCGCGCTGCTCTTTCTTTCCTCTCCTCCTTCCTTCCTTGCTCCCTCTTTCTTCCCCTCCCCCTCTCTGGCTGCAGCAAAGCCACGTGACGGTGCGACTCGCTCCTGGGATTCCAGAAAGGGATAAATCACGCGGCTTGTTTAACTCTGCTCTGAAGGGCCATCCATCGCCTGCTCAACAAGTGCCCGCCTGCAGCGCGCTGACCTCATTAAACCCTCTGACGGCTCCTCTGCCGCACACATCACAGACGCTCCTGACTTAGTCATTTCCAGAGTGCGTTTACTGCTTGTGAAAGGAGCTGTCTTAGACCACCAACTCTCTCAGCAAACACTGCACCTCCTCGGGCTGTTTTGGCAGCACGCTGGTGTTGCTGAGTGTAGCTGGACTTGAACCAAGGGCTCGGGGACTACAGGCTCATTATTCTTTCCCTGAACCATCGACGGCTCCTCACATTGTGTTTCTGTGGTTTTCTCCACCAGAAATGCATACCCTAATTGCTAAAAAAGCCACCCTTTTAAAATAGCGTTTAAATGGGATGAGATGTCACAAATGGAAGGAATTCAAACATGTCCTTTGAAATAGGACTCTGCGGGGCAGAGTCTTCTTCTCTGAAGGTTCAGCCAACCAGCCGTGGTCTGCGGAGCTGTTTACTGCCATCCACGCTCGTGTTTCTAGGCCCCTTTTGCTGCACTTCCATCCTGGAACGTCATCTGCTCTTGGGAGTTCTTCAGCAAATTCTTACCTCCAGAAAAACGTAATGTAAGAAAAGAGTGGCTTTGTGGTTCTGGGTTCCTGGATTCCACTTTGCATCGCAGCTTTGCCATGAGGAGCGCGATGTTCAGCCACCCCGGGTCCTGGAGGACAGGGTACCAGGGAGCCGGGGTGGGATGGGGGAGGTCTTTCTGTCCAGAGGCAGCTGGACTGGAAATCAGTGCCCTGCTGGCCTCACCCCCTAGTCCTGTGCGGCAGAATATTTGGAGTGGGTTATCAAGGGACACTTGGTGCTATGCTAAAATTATTTCCACCTCTTAAGAACAAGGTAGAATTAACTTCATGTGGATTTAAGTGAACACTGGTTGAATCTGGAAGGGCAGCTGATGAGCAAGCCATGACACTGGTTGGTTCAGAGAGAGAAAGGATGCCTGAGGGAGGGGATCTATACTTTCTAAATGTGGTCTTCAGACCTCAGACGCCCATCACATTGTGAACCAGCAGCTTGGAGACTTCAGGCCCTAGATTACAAAAATATTATCTTAATTCAATTGAGATGCTCCCTGGGAGTGGGGGTGGGTCTTCCAATTATTATTTGGGATGTTTGCATTTAGCAGAATAGTCAAACCTACATAGTCGTATCCAGAAATATTATCGAAATATTGTCATTTCCCAGTTGGCACAGGTAACATTTTTTTAAGTCACTGGCTGCAGAAACACATGGTAACAGTAAACGGCAGCTGAGAAACCTAAGCCTGGTAACAAGTCTGGGTTTGTAGAGAGAGGGTACGAAGGGAGAACCGAGCAACACGGGATCCTGGAAGCTCTGAGTGGCCACACGGGGAGCCCGCTTTATGTCTCTGGGGACTCTCACCAGAGGGGGAGCCCTGAGTTTTGCCCCTGGAAAGCAGGTAACATTTCACTGTGTGGTCCCAGCCACCGCTGGGAAGGTGTGCAAACAGATGGACCAGGAAGATCCTGGTCCTTCTTATCTATCAACCAGGCGCATTTCCGAGGGCCTGTGATCCAGGCGTTCTGGAGGGGCAGCCTGGATGGGAGGGGCCGTGGCTCCTGCAAACCCACTCAGGCCACGTGAGAGTTCGCTGGGGAGTCTTGCTCCTTCCTGCAAACCTCCTGACTACGCTTCGCTGAGGGTGTGGGGGCTGACCCCGCAGTGCCTCTTCTGTCAGTGTTTGGGAAGGGTGAGCCGTGCCCCTGAGTTATGCCCTGTCCTTCAGGACCTCTGCCCACAGCCAACTGCTCATGCATTTCCCACTGCAGAACCGTCATGGTTCTAAGACAAATGTCCTCAAGTTTATATCTTTAGTATAAATGCGGATCTGTATTTCAAATTCCAAATTGAAAAAAACAAACAATGAATTTCAAGTTTTACTTCATGAGATGTTTTATCTGCATAGTCTAGCCTTGCATATAACTAGGGTAATTCTGAATGACTCTGGGTGGGATGTTCTGAAGTGGATGGCAGATAAACACCAGATGAATGTGGGACAGAGCTTCTTTATTCCTTGGAGAAGGTGTAATGATGATGAGGAAAATCTTGCTGCCGTAACAATGGCCATCTAGTGAGGAAGACAGGACCGTGTCCCTATTCGTAACATGAACCTTTCAGGGCAACGTAATTGTTAACATGCTGTTATAAGTTACTGAGTTAACGTTCTATTTCCTGTTCTCCCCTTATGAAAAAACGGTTCCTCAGTTTTCCGTAAGTCAGAATTCAGCAAAAGCCAGAGATTTTTATTGATTTTTAGTTGCAAAGCTTCTTATTTTAAAAGTTTTTTCAAAATCTAATTCACTGTACTACCTCCACATGATGTATGTTAAAAAGGTTCTTATGATATTTTTCAGGTGAAGAAACTGCTGTGTTTTGTACCTAGAGAGTCTCACATGCGTCATAAGCCAGGCAGCCATAGAAGGAGGAGCTAATATCATGTTTCTAGTTTTGGGCTGTGGTTTCAGATGACAGAATCACCCAGGGACCTGGGTAGCTTGTATATGTTAACTAGAAAAAAACAAAAAAACCCTGCAAATTAATCAAAATGGAATAGAATATCTGCGTAACAATTATTGGTGACCATTTGAGAGCCAAGAATAATTTCATCACTTATTGTCTCCTTTTAGGTTCCATAAATGAAAAGGTGCCCCAAAGGGAAGGCACAGGAAAAACAGGTAACTATCTTAAAATGAACTTCCTTGATGTTTTTTGATGGCGAATCCGATCTGTGCCTGAAAATAACCCCTCAAGTTAAAACGTCAACCTATATCAGTGGCGGTGATGATACATGAGAGCTGCAGCAGGCTGTTAATTATTATTTATTCAGCAAGTGTTTATTCAGCCCTTACGATTGCTGGGACCTTGCAGGTGCCGGGCACGTGACCCGCTGGGTGGCCCACTCGTGTCCCCATCAGGCCTTCTCGGGGCTCGTGTTGGGGCCACTTGAGGATGGAGTTAGCTTCATCTCAGGACCACACCTGGGCAGAGGACTCCAGTGCTGGCGCGAGACTCTAGCATAGCAGTTGAGGGCGGCACTGATCGAGACATGTCCGCTGCTCCTCGTAAGAAAGAGGGGGACTTTTTCCATCTATGACAGTCATCTCTTCTGGGGCCAGTGCCCACGAGAACCAGACGGAATAGTGAGGGTTTCCTTTGGAAAACACCCTGCAGCTGCAGGTCCATCTCTGCTGGCCATGGCCTTTGTCCTTCGCTCAGCTGGCATGGGCTTCCCTTGTGGTTCAGCTGGTAAAGAATCCACCTGCAATGTGGAGATCTAGGTTCGATCCCTGGGTTGGGAAGATCCCCTGGAGAAGGGAAAGTATTCTAGTATTCTGGCCTAGAGAATTCCGTGGACTGTATAGTCCTTGGGGTGGCAAAGAGTCGTCGGACGTGACTGAGCACCTTTCACTTTCACCTTTTAGCTGTCACCTGTTAGTCCCAGTGACACATTTTCTGTTTTCATCTGACATCGATCTGTGAATTCAGAATTTAAGATGAAATAAAATAATGTACTCACATCTTGGGCTACCACTTCGCAGGCTAGTGGTAAAGAACCTGCCTGCCAATGCAGGAGACATAAGAGATGTGGGTTCAGTCCCTGAAGAGGGAAGACCCCCTGGGGGAGGGCATGGCAGCCCCCTGCAGTGTTCCTGCCTGGAAATCCCATGGACTGAGGAGCCTGGCGGGCTGCAGTCTACTGACCGCAAAGAGCTGGACACAATTGAAGTGACTTAGCACACACGCTCCCATCTTAGGCTCTTAGGGAGAGGGTTTCTGTTCAGGCAGGAAGGTGATGTGATTGCACAGTGTTGGGGTTTGGGTCTCTGAGGTGCTGGGGGGCATGCTGGTGTATTTTAGAGAAGGGGAAGCATAAATGTTCATGGTTAGAAGCAATAATGAAGTACTGAAAGAATGACGGAGGGAAATACCATTTTGGGGGCTCCCTCAATCCAGCTCATGGGAATACAGGTCGATTCCACTGTGGAGATAATATATATGTATATCCCTTGGGAATTGGCATGTAGGCTCAGAAACAGATTTAAGGAAAGAACACATTGCTTCTACTGAAACCCCTTGATCTATAGACGTGCCTGTCCAGGGAAATACCAAAAATAAGTAGCAGAGCTAGTTTATCAGGAAAGTGAGATATTTGGCAAGCTGTCCTGGAGGCAGAATGAAGGGCACTCAGCTGTCGGTAACCTCACATCTTGTCTGAAGCTGAGCCCAGTAGGTGCGGAGGCTCCTTACACCAGGACAGGCTCTCGGGGGCCTGAGCAGGGTGGTGGAGGCCGAGGGTCACGCCGCAGGGGGCTGAGGGCTGAGACAGGGATGTGGAGGCCTCTGGTGTTGGCATTAGGGGTGGGGGCAGGAGGCACCTGTCCTTGTCCCTCAGGGACAAGCCCCTCTTGCCTTGGTTCTCAGCTGAGAATTCAGACTGTCCCGGGCCCAGGGATTAGGGCTGCTGGCCCCCAAGGGATGACCTACTCAGGCCTCAGCAAAAACCTAGAGCTTTAAACGGGTCCTTGATGGACGTTAACTGTCCTTGATGGCTGTCATTCCAAAGGACCTTAAGTATGCAAAGACGTTTTCTCAGTATGTTCTGTTAAGACTCTCAAATATGCTAAACATGTTTTAAATATGTTCCCCGTTTTATTCTTGGAAGACTACAGAATATTCGGGAGCAAAATCCTCTTAGTTTATTGCTGCTGTCATTAGTAAGCTAGGGTATTTCAAATCAATGATGCCACATTTAGTCAGCATTTTGACAGATGGTGAGATTTTTTTTTCAAGAGATTGTTAAAGAATTTTTTAAAATACTCTTTTTGGTTTTCCCCTGGAAAGAACTTATGGGAAATCCCAGTTTTCCTCTTCAGGTTGCTGGGTACTGATGAGTCCCAGTCCACTAGATAAGCCACACGGCCACCCCTCCACTCTGTTAGCACTCGCGGAATTGTGATCCCGAAGTTATTAAACAACAAAATCACACAAGTACACAAGCCTGGGGGAAAACACCAGGATGGTTCTTAGGAGCCCCCCTCCGTGTGCACTGTTAGAGCATCCCTGACTGGGGGCTCCTTGTCTGGGGGCTTCGAGAGGCTTGGTTACCAGAGAACCCAAAGGGTACTTTTCAACTAAGTCAATAAAGACTGTGTCCTTGGGATAAGGTCCTCAGCAAATGGCGCAGAATTTTCTTACTCATGCCCCTCCCTCTGAACTCAGGCACTTTCCCCCTGTTTCCCGACCCCATCCCTTACCCGACCCCCACCCCCGCCTCGCAGGAGGCCGGTGGTGCTGAGACCCGGGGCACAGTCCAGGCCCCCGTCTCTGTCCCCGCCTTCCATTCAGAAACACAGGGTGGAGCAGGGGTCAGGCCCCCACCCCCAGTGCTGCCGCCCGCCCCTCGCCCATCTGGGGGGCTCCCAAGGTTCCCACCCAATGTCTCCCCAACCCCCGTGGGTCTGTGCTCTGGCGTCCTTGGGGCCACGTGTCGGGTTGTGGTTTGGTGGATCGTGGGTCTGGTGCCTGCGGGGGCCGCGTGCGGGCTGTGGTCTGGAAGATCGTGGGGTGGATGCGATCTGGAGGGTCTGGTGCCTGCGGGGGCCGCGTGCGGGCTGTGGTCTGGAAGACTGTGGGGTGGATGCGATCCAGAGGGTCTGGTGCCTGCGGGGGCCGCGTGCGGGCTGTGGTCTGGAAGACCGTGGGGTGGATGCGATCCGGAGGGTCTGGTGCCTGCGGGGGCCGCGTGCGGGCTGTGGTCTGGAAGACCGTGGGGTGGATGCGATCGGAGGGTCCAGCCCCTATGCACACTTACCTCACTTACTCTCATAATTGTAGTCTCCTTGCAAATCTTTTCCGTTCTGAATTCAGATGATGCCCAAGCTCCAGCGCTGGAGACTCAGCCTCAAGGAGATGAGGAAGGTGAGTGTCTGCTGGGAGCCAGGTGGGGTGCCGTGGGCCTGGGGGTGCGTCACGGCCTTGTGCTCAGACTCGCCTGGGACGGGCTGGGTTTGCCCTTTTCCAGCTTTATTTGCGAGGCTTCGTGTCCCTGCTGAGGGCCTCCGCGTGTGCCGTGGGACTTTCACACAGCACACACAGAGGCCTTCACGTGGAAATCTCTGAGCTGACGTTTTATCATCTGGATAACATGAAGGGTGTATTTCCAAAGCTGCAGAAACATATGCGGTTTCCCTGCCCATCCTTCACATCGTGTGATTATCACACGTGGTGCCTGAGACCAGCCTTGTAAAGTGGCAAAGATGCGTCAGGCTTATTAAGTTTCGTGTCAAGGGAACGATGGCTTTCCCACTCCTGGCCTTGAGCACACTGTTGTAGCTGTTTGCCTCTGTGTCACCCATTCTCGGGGCAAAAGGGATCAGGTCTGAAGGCCAAGTGGAAGGAGCGCACACAATACATAAATCGGAGGTCAGAAGTGCTTTGCAAACAGCAACAGTGACAGTCATGGTAACTGACTTCTGTCTGGCACTGGATGCCACGCGCTCTATCACCCGAGCTCCCCAAGCCTTCGGAGCCCCGTCTCACAGACGACAGTTGCCCGAGATCACAGAGCCCACAGAGGGCAAGGGTGCCTCTGGCAGCTGGTCGGCTTCAGTGTGGTTCTCGGACGAGTGGGATCCTGACCGCACTGTAGATGCTCGGTCGCATTTGTTACAATTACTACTGCAGGTCTGTTCCCAGATGGTGAAGGCGAAACTGTATTTTACGTGTCGCACTTGTATTGAATCTTTCGGGCTCCCCTGGTGGCACAGCTGTAAAGAACCCGCCTGCAACGCAGGAGACAAGGGGTCGATCCCTGGGTTGGGAAGGTCGCCGGAGAAGGGACTGGCAACCTACACTGGTGTTCTTGCCTGGAGAGTCCCATGGACGGAGGAGCCTGGTGGGCTGTGCCCTGGGGTCACGGGGTCGGGCCAACTGAGCGACCAGAACAGCACAGCACATTGCATCCTTCACCTGAGTGAAGACCTTGTGTGTCACCCAAGCACCGTCTTCACCACACAAGGGTGTGTTTTTGTACTTTGGGGCTTTTTGCCAAAACCTCTTTCTTTCCAGTGGAAACTGTCTGGACTCACACTGCTTTTGTTTGAGCTTTTGGGTGAAGAAAGGAAAGACATATGCTGAAGCTTTCCAGAATGCGCACTTTCATTCCCCTTGTCTCACGCACATACATATTCTGCTTTTTAAAAATGTATAATGTGTATTTACTGAGCATATTGACTTCTTTGCGATTTTAGGTTGCCTGCTGAAATCTTTGAGAGACTTTGTATTTTCATGATGAATTAAAATAACTATTGTTTTATTTTGGTTCAATAGATGTTGCATCACGGTACCCCACCCTTTGGACTGAACAAGTTAAAAGTCGACAGAACAAAACCAATAAGAATTCAGGTAAAAGGGGGACCTATGTGATTGAGTTAACAGACCTAGAAAGTGGCCTTGTTTTCTGGAGGTTACCTGCAGAGCACATATTTTTCTCTGGTCACCAATAAGTCATGCAAATAATGCTGTGGTTTGCCCATCAGAATATAGTTCAAATTTGGGTGTTTTATTAAATTTGCTAAGTTATAGAACATATTATAGAATTTTAAAATTTTTTCTCAAATTAATCTTAACGCGTTTTCCTATTGCGTGAAGATGTTAACCTGTACATTTCTCTTACAAACTTTAGAAACTGAATTAGTTTTGTACAGTCTTGTCGCTGTATTTCCAAAGGTTATCTAGCGTGGTTTGCTTCTGTGCATATAGATCAGTGCATGGAAATTAATTCAAACACTGAAAACTTCAGATTTACTGGTGGATCTTGAAATCCTCTCAGGGAGAGTTGTGTGACAGTGCTTAAATGTCATTTGAAATGTACGTTAAAAAAACACAATTTTGATTGTCAGTGAAAAGCTATTTGGGGGTTGACAGAGTTAGTTCTATGTAAGTTCAGAGAACAAGTACATTTGTGTTTCACCTGTCACCTACTGTCACCAGGTTTTCAAGCTTACGTGACCTGTCAATTATAATTAACTAGTAAAAACACTGCAGACTTTCAGTATTTAGTGGAACAGAAAATAATGTTTCAGGAAATTCTAGTTTACATAAGTTATACTGCACTATAATTTGATTTAAATCAGCCTAAACGTATAGAACACAAAACAATGACATTGAGTTGATTTATAGACATGGGGCATGAAATTGTGGGATTACATCTGTGTTTAACCCCAGTGTCCAGGAACGTGTTCTTTCTGAGGGTTTGAAGAAAGTCAGCCCTAGGTGGTGAGATGTTAAATACAGCACTTACTTTATTAAGTTTAGTGATGAAGCGGCAAACAATCATAGGTTTTGTGTAATGACAACCATTGCCATTGAGATTTCAGTGTCAGAAGAGTTTCATCTGTGTTTAACTTAAAAGATACTTCTACTGATAATCTTCTTTGGTAGAAGTAGACACATTTACTTAACAAACAATTTGTGACTCTTTGTTATTCCATGTTTTTAAAAATGTGTGTGGTTTCTCTGTACTGATTTCACTCCTTTGTACAAGAAGCCAAACAGAAAATGCTTTGCTTTTTTACTCTTATGTTTCTCTACGTCAGTTAAAAGCACTGTTTCTGCTCCCAGAGTTAGAGCTAAAATGACAGAATAAGACCTATGTTACCAAACAGGAGCACAGCCATGCGGAGTGAGGGGTGCCCTGAGGACGTGGTCACTGTGGTTCAGAGCGTAGAGTGAGAGTCGTCTGGGGGAGGGACCTCCCACAGGGGAAGCGAAGTACTCCGAGCCTATGAACATTCGCTTGTGCAGGCTCTCAGTAAACGTTTCTTCTGTGTTCCACAGTCGCTTTGATGACGTAATTGCTTTTTTATCTAAAACTAAGTCAATCAAGAGGTTTCCCATGTGGCTCAGTGGTAGAGAACCCGCCTGCCACGCAGGAGACCTGGGTTCCACCCCTGGGTCAGGAGGATCCCCTGGAGAAGGAAATGGCAACCCCCTCCTGTACTCTTGCCTGGAGTGGACAGAGGAGCCTGGTGGGCTACAGTCCGTGGGGTGCAGAGCTGGACACTGAAGCAGCTGAGCACGCTTGCATGCATGCTGAAGCTTGGGAAGGTCGAGCTGCTCCCCCACCCCGCACAGGCCGTGGCCACGGACGAGGTCTCAGCGTGCCCTCGAGGCCCAGCCTGGCCGAGGGCACCGGTATCCGCTTCCAGAGGCTTAGAGCAGGCGATGCTTCCCGCAGGGCAGAGAGTGCCAGTGTGGGGCAGCGGGCGTTTGGCTTCATTATTTATTGTACGGTCCAGGTTGGCAGAGGAGCGTGTCTGCTTTCTCTCTCTGCCCGCGGCTGTTCCGAACCTGAGTCTGAGCTGAGGAGATGCCCCCCTGAGACCTCTGGAGGTGGCACCACAAGCCCCAGGGCGCTGTGTTGGCCACAGACCAGGTGAGACACACGTGGGCCGCAGGGCCCTCGCTGATGAAGAAGCCGTGGCTTTAGTGGTCTTCTCGTTTGTGGTCTCTGTAAGTTTCTCATGTGAGCTGGAGCTAAACTAGAGGCCCCAGTTTTTGCCATCTCCGAAACCCTCCTCCCACTTGGAAGAAAAACATTTCTCCCTTCCTAAGCGATTAAAAACAGCTCTGTTTTCCATCCAAGAGAGGTTCTGTATCTCAAGATGTTCCACAGTTTTATGGGACCCCCTCCGTGGAAACATCTTTCTGTTTTATTCAGGGTTGATAATTTTTGTTTTATTGCGCATATTAAAATTATGGCCAAAAGATGATTATCTTTTGATTCTGCTTTAAATCATGGTAAATTGCATTCCCTGGGGGAAAAGAGCACTAATTATATTTTTCTTCCTTTGTAAGTTTTAAAACATTACTTCCTCATTTCCCTTTCTACCCCATTCTTCAAGCATGACCTTACAGAACATCAAGATGCAGCTGCATTCTTAAGTTATAAAGTGTCGGTCTTTTGAAGATATTAAGATACCAAAATAAATCAAGTAGCTCCTTTTCAAGGTGAAGTCTTAACATGTATTACTTACAAATATTATTAATAACTAAACTACTAAAATGTACATGATGATTTACCCAAGTTTCCTTACGATAAAGGGGAATTTTAACTCCAATCACATTTAATTCTTAGATTTCAGTATTGAAACACTGGTTAAATAATCAGGATGCAAACTTTCAACGTTAAGTACAGAAAACAGTAAGGAAAGTATGCAGATTGTTTCTCAGTTGGCTGCCAGCACGCACCGGCTTTATACACACGCAGGCCTTTGTTCTATCACCGTGTGGAAAAAAAGGGGTTTCAACTTATTTATTCTCTCGGTATAAATGGAATTTAATCCATCATTGAATCAATGAGGCCTGATGTTAAGTGATGTCCTCCATAGAACTTTAGCTATTGAATACAATTTGGGAAAGATTATCTTGCTCCAGGCAAGTGCTGTGCGATTGAATCATACTGCCCGCTGCCCTCCGCCTTTGGGGTGAGCATGCTTTGCAAACTCTCTGTGTGGCCGGGAGGGGCCTAGCCCGGGTCTGCCTGTGCACCGAGCCAGCCCCCTTGCTGCACTGTGGCTCCGGGCCCTGTTTCCCGAGGCGCCTCTGTGGCTGACCGCGGGGTGGGAAGCCTGCCCTCCCGTGGAGACACCTGGACAGTGCTGGCCGTCCTCCTCCGGAGTCTGGCCAGGTGGACGGACCACGGGAGTGAGAACTGGGAAGGTAGCAGCGTCTCTACCCTGGGCCCCCCGCACACGAGGCCGAGGCCGCCTCCTCGTCCCCTGGGACAGGGGTGCCCGTGTGCTGCAGCGGGACTCAGCGTGCTGAGCTGCCTGAGCCTGGCCATCCCGTGTCCCAAGCCCCCGGGTCTGACCTCCTTCTCACTTGGGTTACAGCCGCTGCTGCTGCTCAGAGCTCCTGGGGCCTTGGGAAGGACAGGGCTGAGCTGGGTTCCCACATGGCCCCACAATCCTGATGAAGCTCTCTGAGCATCCGTCAGCATCTCGTCTCCATGGGTAACAGTGAGCTGACCTCATGGGTATCGGGGCATGTCCGGGGGCGCTCTGGGTCGATCGCTGGGGCCACCCAAGTCTGTAAACAGGACTGGGGTTACTGTCCACTTGTTCACACATGAGGTCAGGCCTGGACTTTGCAAATAGCAAGAGGGCATTTCTTGAGAGTTGTGGGTGTGTGTGTGTGTTCACTCCAGAGGTTGCAGGATTCCCAGTTTGGAGAATTCAGGTGCTAGAAAGTGTATGATGGGTTGATAGTGCTGAAGGAAGGTGTCCGTGTGGCGGTAAAGTTTGTGGGGTCGTGTCCACTACTGTTTGGTTAGCTGCGTGAACCAAATACAAAGTCTCTGCTTGTTCTTCACGCTCGTGAGTAGGAAGTTAACAGGTCAGGTGTTGCTGTGATCCTCCCATCAGTCGGATCAGAGACTGAACCAGGTTTGATGCGGCTCGTGAACACGGGAGCGTCTTTTTGAAATGACTCTCACCATTAAACCCAAACTTGCATTCTTGCTGCACCCTCCAGGGCGGCGGAAGAACATTCTGTCAACCAACAGGCCTTGTCTTGCCATCCCTGCCATCTGAACTGCCGACAGACGGCCGGCTCTTGGCCAAGAAGATGTACAGCCAGTTACAGTGACCTCTGTGAGCTGGCTGGGCAGCCGGGAAGTTTGAGAATCATTAATCTGGCCACTAAGGCTTTGATTCTTCCTGGGGGTGTCCTGGTGTGTGTCTGTGTGTGAAGTGAAAATTAGTCACAACCTGACAGTAGGGACTTATTTAATCTGGTGGGAACGTCTAGGACTCAGCCCGGGAGACAACATCCCAGCATCCCCGAGAAAACCTCTGCAAGGATGCAGGAGGGGAAGTCAGGCTGTATACAAGCCTGCACCAAAGGGGGCAGGCCGTCTGAACAGCAGAGATCAGATATCAAATGAAGCAATTCAGCGTCTTGCGATGGGAGGGGCACGCCTCTGGGCTCACTGAATTCACTGCTTTCAGCACACCTCCGCTCTCTGGGGCCAGTCCTGCTTCCTGTTCACCTTAGCGAGCGCAGATGGCTGCTTCTTGCGTTCCCCCAGCTCCTCAGCCATCACCGTGGCGGGGTGACGGAACCTGCAGCATCGCAGTTCTGGGAGCCCTCATTCACATTTGGAGGCCAGAGGTCCCTGACGGCTGCGACAACCCTGTTTACTGATATGGCGGCGGGTATTTCCATTCCACATGTGCAAGTGTCTGCACACAGCCGAGCGTGTGTTAAATAATTATTTTTATCTAAACCGTGTCTCTGTTTTTAACAGATGCAACCGTTTCCCATACCTTCATTCATCTTTATGGTTATCATCTTTTTGCTCTAGTTTGTTCTGTCACGGATAAGCACTGGTCTGGAAGCGTTTCTATGTTTTGTCTGAAAATCACATTAGTGCCTAAAGCCAGGATACATCAGGCTATTGTGTTTCAGATGAAAACTCAGACCAAGAAGTCGTTCAGGAAGATCTCATTTAGTTCGGCATTTAATAAAATATCTACATCACAACCTTTTAATATTGTTCACGGGGTTCTTGAGCAAGAACGCTGAGGTGGTTTGCCACTCCCTTCTGCAGTGGACCACGTTTTGCCAGAAAGTTCCACCATGACCCGTCTGTCTCGGGTGGCCCGACGTGACACGGCTCATCAATTCACTGAGTTTCACAAGGCTGGGGTCCGTGTGATCATTTTGGTTAACTTTCTGTGACTGTGATATTTCATTCTGGAAGATGTGGGATTGTGCTCCTTGGAAGAAAAGCCATGACAAACTTAGACAGTGTGTTAAAAAGCAGATATATTACTTTGCCAACAAAGGTCCATCTAGTCAAAGCTATGGTTTTTCCAGTAGTCATGTATGGATGTGAGAGTTGGACCATAGAGAAGGCTGAGTGCTGAGGAATCAATGCTTTCAAATTGTGCTGTTGGAGAAGACTCTTGAGAGTCCCTTGGACAGCAAGGAGATCCAACCAGTCCATCCTAAAGGACATCAGTCCTGAATATTCACTGGAAGGACTGATGCTGAAGCTGAAGCTCCAGTACATTAGGCAACTGATTCGAAGAGCTGACTCACTGGAAAAGACCCTGATGCTGGGAAAGATTGAAGATGGGAGGAGAAGGGGACGACAGGGGATGAGGTGGTTGGGTGGCATCATTAGCTCAATGGACATGAGTGTGAGCAAACTCTGGGAGATGGTTCAGAAGGACAGGGAAGCCTGGCTTGTTGCAGTTCATGGGGTCACAAAGAGCTGGATGTGACTTAGGACTGAGCAACAACAGACAGCAGCAACCACACCAAAGCACAGAGAGTCGGAGTAGTGAGGCTCTGTGTGCTGAGATGTGGGCGTGAAGCTGTTACCAGTGTTTTCTCCAACTACCTAGATCCCCGAGGAAGTGAAGAAGGAGTCATTTCATACCAGCCCGTCTTGTCCCAGGTGCATGAAAAGACTGCAGATCCAGGCGATTTGCCTCACACTTCAGTTTACTTCACACGCTTATCACGAGGACATCAGCTTCTGGAGGACAAGCCAGATCTATCAGGAAGCGTGGGTGTCAGTGTTGGCAGAGAAGCACTGCAATTCCGTGTCTGGACAAGATGCTCAGAAGCTCACTGTTCTGTTCAGTAGCCACGCCCCTCCTCGGCTGTGCGGGGACCCAGCCCTGTGCTGGGCTCAGCCCGTGGGTCGGTTCCAGGAGGGGGAGAATCAGCTGAAGGGCAGACCGTCTTGGAGGCCCAGCCCGGCCTTGAACCTGCCGCCTGCTCTCCCGTCCGCCCCGCTGCGGGGAGGCCGGTATCTGGGCCTGAGGTCTCGGTGCAGCGGTCCTGGCTGAGCCCGAAACACAGCTGTTAGGAAAACTGCAAATGTGATCATAACTGCGCAGCCCGATTAGGTCCTGAGTGCAGGTCTCACTGGTTAGTTCATGTTCCCTTTTGTGCTATTTGTATGGTTACACACACTCACACACAAACACACGTGTGTGTGTGTGTTCATGTTATTTATATACATGTTGGCCTTTTGCTTTCCCTATAGCTCAAATGGTAAAGTATCTGCCTGCAACGCAGGAGACCTGGGTTTAACCCCTGGGTTGGGAAGATCTCCTGGAGAAGGAAATAACAACCCACTCCAGTGTTCTTGCCTGGAGAACCCCATAGACAGGAGCCTGGCGGGCTGCAATCTATGGGGTTCAGAGTTGGACACGCCTGAGTGACTAACCCTATCCCACTGGCCTTTTGCTCACTGTTGCTGTGTGCTGGGGTCCCGTCTGCCCAGCCAGCCCCGTGTTCCCTCCTGGCAGGCGCGGTGCTGCCTGTGCCTGCTGGTCCCCTGTGCGTCCCCAGGGCACCGGGGGTCTAGCCCTGATTAAAACGCACGACCCGTCTGTCTCGTCAGAGTATTTGCGTCTCAGGGTGGGGCTTCTGAAGCTGCATTCTGAGCAGCTTCTCTACTGACTTTTGTGTGAAAATTTGAGTCGCATCGCAAACACATCTTAACTATTACCAACAAGGTTTTGGCCATCTTTAAGTTCTTGCTTGTATTTATACACATCCAGGCTTCCCTGGTAGGTCAGATGGTAAAGAATCTGCCTGCAATGTAGAAGACCGTGGTTCAATCCCTGGGTTGGGAAGCTCCCATGGAGGAGGGCATGGCAACCCCCTCCAGTGTTCTTGCCTGGAGAATCCCATGGTCAGAGGAGCCTGGAGGGGTACAGTCCATGGGATTGCAAAGAGTCAAGGTTTTGGCCATTTTTAAGTTTCTGCTTGTAATTATACACTTACATAAAACAAATCCCTAAGTTTCCCAAAGATGCCTGAGTGCAAGGCCACGAGCATGTCGGGCCTCCTCCGTGCTGTGAGCCTCCCCCTCACACCCCATCCAGCCCTCGGGCCGCGCCACGGGCTCCGCGTTTGCGATGTGCCTCCTGCTTCCTGCCCATCCCGTGGCTCCAGGCCCGCGGAGCCAGACGCACCTCACGTGGCTGGGGTCACCGCTTGGACCCCTGCAGTCTCCAGGCCTCCCCTCTTGTGTTCTGCCCTGCAGCTTTCTCCGCGTGGTGCTTTCCAAAGCGAGAGCCGTGTCTGTTGGGAACACTCCAGCAGCCCTGAGTCACCCCTCAGAAGGCTGTGTCCCTCCCAGGGCCTCTGGTGGCCTCTGGGCAGCTGGCACTCCTGTGGCCTCTGAGGCCGTCTCTGTCCCTCCATGCTCCGTGCTCTGGGTGGCCTTTAAGCAGCTCTGTTCAGATGGAATTTGCCTACCGTGTATGATTCAGAAGCCTTTGTAAAACCACCACAAGCTGATTTTGGGACATTTTCGTCACTCCAGACCCCCAAACCCCGCCTTCATCAGCAGCGAGTCCCCACTGACAACCCTCTGCCCTCATCAGCACAGACCCGCTTCAACCTCCGCAGGTGGACCTGCCCTGCCGTCTCAGGTGTGTGGAGCCTCCCGGGCGGTCTTCTGTGGTGGCCTCTTTCTCTTGGCACGGGGCTCATCGCGTCACACAGGTGGTAGCGTGTGTCAGCGCCCCGTCCCTTTGCCTGCGTAAGTCATGTCCCGTTGCATGTGCGGGCCACGGTTATTTCAGCAGCTGATTGATGGACGTTTGGGTGGCTTCCATTTGTCAGCTGCTATGGACATTTCCTGCACACGTGTTTGTGTGGACGTGTTTTCACTTCTCTTGGGTTCAGACCCGGTGGTTGACTGGCTGGGTCACACCATTACATGATGTTTAACGTTTTTATGGGGCTGCCAAGCTGTTTCCAAAACAGATGTAACAGTTTGCATCCTCATCAGGAGCGCAGTGGGCACTGATTTCTCCACATCTTCTCTAGGACCTGTTACTTTCTGGTTTTTTGTTTGTTTGTCTTTTGATTACAGTCATCTTGGTGAGTGTGAAGTCTGCTTGTGGTTCTGCTTTGCATTTCTCTGATGACTAACAGTGTTTAGCACCTTTTCATGTGCCTGCTGGTTATCTGTGTATTTTCTTTGGAGATATGTCTGTTCAGATTCTGTGCTCATTTTATTTGGTTATTTGCCTTTTAGTTCTGGAGTTGTTAGGCTTTATGTGTTCTAGATACAGGTCCCTTATCTGATACATAATTTGCAAATATTTTTGTCCCATCCTGTGAATTACCTTTTTACTTTTCTGATGATGTCCTTTGAATTGCAAGGGTTTTTAATTTTGATGAAGTCCAGCTTGTCTATTTTTCTTTTGTTGCTCATGGCTTTGATGCCTTATCTAAGAAACCTTTGCTGATCAAGGCCCCCCTTTGTCACCCAGAGCGGAGGCCCCATTTTCAGGGAAGATGGGGCTGCTGCACCACCATCAGAGGCTCACAGACGTCCTCATGCCCCCGGAGCTGTGGTCTTCCTACAAAAACACAGCCCTCTTCCGCTGGCTATTCTGAACCTTGAGGGTAGAATTTGGAGTTAATCCTACTGGAAAAGTTCCTCCCTTCTCCTTGAACTTTTTTCTTTAAGTTAGTGACATTGGCTCAAAAGTTACATTATAGCAACTATGCTTGGGAAAAAGAGTAAGTTAGAGAAAATGTTATAAAAGAAGAAAATAAGTATGCACGGGATGTAATTATACTAAAACCATTGCTTATTTATCTGAAATTCTCATCTAACCTGGTGTCCTGGCAACATTTCCTGTCAATATACACGCTTCCTTGTTCTCAGTCTTTCTTTGGCTACTCTTCAGTAGAGAAAGGTCCCCTGGGCTTTCCTCAAAGGTCACATTTTCACCCTGTGCGTTAGTCTGCAAAGGCTGTCCTAAAAAAGCATCGTGGGCGCGGGGGGTGCTTGTTTCCGGTTCTGGAGGCTGGGAGTCCGGGTGCAGGCCGGTCCCGGGGAGAAGGCGGGCCCTGACCCGCAGACGACGCGTCCTCTCGGCGTCCTCGGGTGGCCTCTCTTCTGGGTTCACGCCGTCCTGCTATCTCTTCTTCTCGGAAGGACTCCAGTCCCGTGACCTTATGACCTCACCTAACCTTGATTGCCTTCTTAAAAGCCCTGCCTCCAAATACAGGCACACGGAGGGTCGGACTTGCCCCTGTGATGTGGGGAGGAGCCCAGCTTCGTCCGTAGCATACGGGGTAGGATGGCTGCCACCGCTCGGGCTCGGGCGTTCTGCACCACAAGAGGGGCCTGTGAGGACAGGCCCGTGCGGGCGTGGAGGCTGCGTGCCCCCCAGCCCACCGTGGGCGCCTCAGGCTCAGCTGCGTCTTCTCTCCTGCACCACCCCCGGCTCCAGGGGCCTTTCTCTTGAGATGCCCCCACAACAGCAGTGAGTTTCGTCATTGGTTAAAGAAACGACACTTGCTCCTCAGAAGAAAAGCTATGACCAACCTAGGCAGCGTATTAAAAAGCAGAGACATCACTTTGCCAACAAAGGTCTGTCTAGTCAAGGCTATGGTTTTTCCCGTGGTCATATATGGATGTGAGAGTTGGACTGTGAAGAAAGCTGATCGCCGAAGAACTGATGCTTTTGAATTGTGGTGCTGGAGAAGACTCTTGAGAGTCCCTTGGCCTGCAAGGAGATCCAACCAGTCCATCCTAAAGGAGATCAGTCCTGGGTGTTCATTGGAAGGACCGATGCCGAAGCTGAAACTCTAATACTTTGGCCCCCTGATGCAAAGAACTGACTAATTGGAAAAGATCCTGATGCTGGGAACGATTGAAGGCAGGAGGAGAAGGGGACGACAGAGGATGCGTTGGTTGGATGGCATCACCGACTCAATGGACCTGAGTTTGAGTGAACTCCGGGAGTTGGTGATGGACAGGGAGACCTGGCGTGCTGCAGTCCATGGGGTCGCAAAGAGTCGGACACGACTGAGCGACTGAACTCACTGAAAGAAACGGGATTCTCATGAAAACCCTGTGGGTAGTTTCTCATCGACCTTTGACAAAAGTTTCTGTGTTTAACTAGAATGAAATGTATTCCAGTGTATCAAATGTTGGCTGAAGGCAATATTGAGAATTTCCCTCAAACTTAATATTGCTTTTGTGGCCACAAATGTCTTATATAAAATGGATATTCTTTGTTAAAAATTTTGTTGTTATATGATTGATTTTCAATGTTGTGCTAGTTTCTGCTGTACAGCAAAGTGTTCAGTTATATATATATATATGTATATAGTTTCAGCTTCTTTCCCATTATGATGTAATATAGTTCCTTGTGCTCTATAGTAGGGCCTTGTTGCTTATCCGTTCTACATACAGTACTTTTCGTCTGCTGACCCTAGATGCCCGATCCTTCCCTCCCTGTGCCCCGCTCCGTTAGCAACCACAGGTCTTCCTCTGTGTCGGTACGTCTGTTTCTATTTCGTAGACTCATGAATTTGTGTCATACTTTAGATTTCTCATGTAAGTGATGTCTGCGGCATTTGTCTTTCTCTTCAGTTAGCGTGACAGTCTCTAGATCCATCATACTGCTGCAGATGGCGTTTTTTAATGGCTGAGTAACATTCTATCATATATGTGTACCTCTGTCTGTCAGTGGACGTTTAAGTTGCTTACGTGTCTTGGCTATTGTAAGCAGTGCTGCTATGACCACTGGGCTGCAGGCATCTTTTTGAATTGTGCTTTTCTCTGGATGTATGCCCAGGAGCAGGATTGCTGGATCGTATGTTGTTAATAATCATATTTGCAGTTTTTAAAGGAACCTCCACAGTGTTGTCCACAGTGGATGCACCAACTTACATTCCCACCGACAGTGTAGGAGGGTTGCTTCCCTTTTCTCCACACCCTGTCCAGCGTTTATTATTTGTAAATATTTTGATGATGACCATACTGACCAGGGTGAGGTGGTACCTCATTGTAGTTTTGACTTGCATAAAATGGGTATTCCTAATTGGTGATTCTTTTAAACTTAAAAAAAGAAAGAGAGGAAAAACAAAAACAGCCAAGTGCAGCTTATGTTAACTAAGAAGAAATCTCAGGTATTTTACGAAGCCATCTCAGCATCTGTCACTTCTGCTCAATGGGATGTTTGTTTCCGGGATTCCCTGCGCCATCTGAGTCTGCCCTAGATGCTTCTATACAGCTGACAGCTTTTGCAGAAGTACAGGATTCTCATGCAGTAATGGATACTGTAATTGCAGCATGTAAGACTTTATAGACTGCTGTAACAGATGATCTGCCTTTACAGGCTTCCCAGGTGGCTCAGTGGTAAAGAACCCTCCTGCCAGTGCAGGAGACGTAACAGACACTGGTTCAATCCCTCGCTCAGGAAGATCCCCTGGAGAAGGGAATGACAACCCACTCCCCTGGTGACTCAGCTGGTAAAGAGCCCGTCTGCAATGCGGGAGACCTGGGTTTGATCCCTGGGTTGGGAGGGTCCCTGGCAGGAAGGTATGGCAACCCACGCCATCATTCTTGCCTGCAGAACTTCCGTGGACAGAAGAGCCTGGTGGGCTACAGTCCTTGGGGTCACAAAGAGTCGGACACAACTAAAGCGACTTGGCACATGTGCCTTTACGTTGTACACACGTAGATTTTATGCAGCAGACTGTGCAGATCACGGTGTGTGGCACATTCAGTTGTGCTGGAGAACACACACGTGTTAGGTGAGTTGCTGGAGACACGTAGAGAAGCCTGGACAACCCACAGCTGAGGGGAGAAGTCCAGCATCTTTATTTACAGGTGCTCCTTGACTAAGAATGTCAGAAACACTCTAACCCCCTGTTCCTACTGCTCATAACTTTTCAAGCTTAACTTGAGAAATATCAATACATTTCCAAGATTGGTCTCAATTGAAAGACATGTTTTTGTTTGCTGGAAGCTTGGAAATAATTTGTTTTTTCTGTTTTTGTGTGACTCTGCATTAAGAGAAAGACAAGTACTTTCTTCATTTTCAAAGTTAGTTTTTAAAATTAGAAGAGGGAAAAAATGTCTCTAAAATTCTTGGTTGGAAAGAGACTTTTCATTGACTTGAGAGGTTTTATTTTTTATCTAAGTGTTTTTCAATTATTATGTGTTCTTTTGATTACTGGACTATTTTATCTAAAGCATCACTTTAACTTTTGAAATATCAATGTGTTACAACCAAACTGTACAGGAAGTTGACTTGAAACAGAGGCTAATAAATTACCTAAGATGTTTCTCTTTGTTTCATGTCTTGCCTCTTTAAGATCGCTGCCTGCTATTTCCTTCTGACGCCTTTTTATAATTTGTAAAGCCATGGATGTCTAATAGATGCTTGCTGCTGCTGCTGCTGCTGCTAAGTCACTTCAGTCGTGTCCGACTCTGTGCGACCCCATAGACGGCAGCCCACCAGGCTCCACCGTCCCTGGGATTGTCCAGGCAAGAACACTGGAGTGGGTTGCCACTTCCTGCTTAAGTCAGTACTAAATGCTTATGAGCTTCCTGTGGTGGTTTGCACACTTTAGATGTCACTCAGGTGAGGACTTGGAGTTTTGAGCCGACTAAGGGACCGCGAGAAAGCAGGATGAATGAGGTGAGAGGGTCAGCCGCTCAGCCATGTGTGACTGGGGCCCACCAGGCTCTCCTGTCCAAGGAGAGAATACTGGAGCGCGGCCGTTTCCTTCTCCAGGGGGTCTTCCTGACCCAGGGGTGGATCAAACCCCAGTCTCCTGCACTGAAGGTGGATTCTTCACCATCCGAGCCACTAAGGAAGCCCACAATGAATGGGGGCCTCAATTTAGCCGGGGACCAGACCTGGGGACGCAAGCAAGCAGCCAATCAAAGACCGAGGGGGAGCCAATGTCTGTTGTCAGAAGTCAACACTCACATCAATGGATGTGGAGCCATTTCCTAATTAATTCATTTTGTATCCAATATAATTTATATTTATAGCAGTTTCAGGTCCTCATCCCCTCAACCCCCCCACCCCCACCCATGAAAAAAGTGAAAGTGAAGTCGGTCAGTCGTGTCCAACTCTTTGCAACCCCATGGACTGTAGCCTGCCATGCTCCTCCATCCATGGGATTGTCCAGGCAAGAGTTCTGCAGTGGGTTGCCATTTCCTTCTCCAGGGGATCTTTCTGACCCAGAGACTGAACCTGGACCATGGCTTCTGTAAGGAGCATCTTGCAGCAGAGCCGTGCTGCTGGGAGCTGAGCCAGGATGGAGCGTCGCCCCCAGAGTTCTGCCGCGGCCACCACCGACCCAGTGCCTCAGTCCTTTCTCTGCTTTGGGCTTCGTAGCAGCGATGTGGGTTTGGAGACCCGGCCTGTGTCCAGCTTATGCTGTGACCGCTATGAGGCTGTGTGAAACCCACTTGACTTTCCCACCCTCACCCACAAGCTTTCGCCTGCTGTTTCTTCCTGGTAATATGCTGTCCAGTTTGGTCATAATTTTCCTTCCAAGGAGTAAGCATCTTTTAATTTCATGGCTGCAATCACCACCTGCAGTGATTTTGGAGCCAAAAAAAAAAAAACAAAGTCAGCCACTGTTTCCACTGTTTTCCCATCTATTTGCCACGAAGTGATGGGACCGGATGCCATGATCTTAGTTTTCTGAATGTTGAGCTTCAAGCCAACTTTTTCACTCTCCTCTTTCACTTTCATCAAGAGGCTTTTTAGTTCCTCTTCACTTTCTGCCATAAGGGTGGTGTCATCTGCATATCTGAAGTTATTGATATTTTTCCCTGCAATCTTGATTCCCGCTTGTGCTTCTTCCAGCCCAGCATTCCTCACGATGAACTCTGAATGTAAGCTAAATAAGCAGTGTGACAATATACAACCTTGATGTACTCCTTTTCCTATTTGGGACCAGTCTGTTGTTCCATGTCCAGTTCTGACTGTTGCTTCCTGACCTGCATACAGGTTTCTCAAGAGGCAGGTCAGGTGGTCTGGTATTCCCATCTCTTTCAGAATGTTCCACAGTTCATTGTGATCCATACTGTCAAAGGCTTTGGCATAGTCAATGAAGCAGAAATAGATGCTTTTCTGGAACTCTCTTGCTTTTTCGATGATCAAGCGGATGTTGGCAACTTGATCTCTGGTTCCTCTGCCTTTTCGAAAAACCAGCTTGAACATCTGGAAGTTCAAGTTTCACGTATTGCTGAAGCCTGGCTTGGAGAATTTTGAGCATGACTTTACTAGCGTGTGAGATGAGTGCAATTGTGCAGTAGTTTGAGCATTCTTTGGCATTGCCTTTCTTTGGGATTGGGATGAAAACTGACCTTTTCCAGTCCTGTGGCCACTGCTGAGTTTTCCAAATTTGCTGGCATATTGAGTGCAGCATTTTCACAGCATCATCTTTCAGGATTTGAAATAGCTCAACTGGAATTCCATCACCTCCACTAACTTTGTTCGTAGTGATGCTTCCAAGGGGCCACTTGACTTCACATTAAAGGATGTCTGGCTCTAAGTGAGTGAGACAGCCTTGAAGTTAAAAGATGCTTACTCCTTGGAAGGAAAGTTATGACCAACCTAGACAGCATATTAAAAAGCAGAGACATTACTTTGCCAACAAAGGTCTGTCTAGTCAAGGCTATGGTTTTTCCAGTGGTCATGTATGGATGTGAGAGTTGGACTCTAAAAAAAGCTGAGTGCCAAAGAATGGATGCTTTTGAACTGTGGTATTGGAGAAGACTCTTGAGAGTCCCTTGGCCTGCAAGGAGATCCAACCAGTCTATCCTAAAGGAAGTCAGTCCTAAATGTTCACTGGAAGGACTAATGTTGAAGCTGAAACTCCAATACTTTGGCCACCTGATGCGAAGAACTGACTCATTTGAAAAAACCCTGATGCTGGGAATGATTGAGGGCATGAGGAGAAAGGGACAACAGAGGATGAGATGGCTGGATGGCATCACTGACTCGATGGACATGACTTTGGGTGGACTCTGGGAGTTGGTGATGGACAGGGAGGCCTGGCGTGCTGCAGTTCATGGGGTAGCAAAGAGTCGGCCATGACTGAGGGCTGGGCTGAGCTGAGCTGATGGAGGTTAGGGATCCTCCAGGACAGGGACTCATCCTGGACTGAGATGCTCATCTGCAGGGCCGCCACCTCTGAGCAGGCGTCTCTGCTCCATCTGGCCCTCACTTGTCCATCCTGCCCCCAAGGGAGGGAGAAAGGGGTGCCAAACTGGAGGGGGCACCTGGTGCAGGGCTCCGTGTGCCTTGCTGGATCCAGCTCCCAGGCCGCTGTCCTCTCCCTGGAGACGGAGATGGACATTGAAGGGTCAACCCAAGAACTCACAGTTTGTGAGAAGGGGAGCCTGGCTCTGCATTCTTCCTGGGCCGCGACGTGTCCAGGACACCAGAGTGGGCGGTGGAGCAGAGGCAGTGTCTTTTGGGTCAGAATGCTGCTGCTGTGTTTTCTTTTTCTCATCTCAGTTTTGTAAAAGCCACTTTTTTTTTTTTTTTGGACGAGCAAATAAAACTGATTTGGAGAAATTTGGCCAACTCTGTATATTGGCCTGAGTGGACACTGTGTATTTTAAAATAGGTTTGTAATCAGCTGTATTAGCTTAAATTACTGGTCTTAATGTGGAACTTTTCTGGAAAATGGAACATGTTCTGATTCCTTTTGTAAGGCATCCAAACATAAAATCAGACTGCTTTCCTTAGTGTCCTTTTGTTATGTCTCCTAATTTTACAGAATTTAAAGGGAAAGGAGGTAGCATTTTTAGAGCGTGTTTTTGGCACCATGATGCGTTATCCGTTGCTAACTGCTAAGGGTTCCGTGAGTGAGGAAAGGACTGGGTGATGCTGTCTCAGAGAGGGAGAGGGGTCTGTGTCCAGGGCTGACCTGGGTCTTGGGTCCGTGGGCAGTGGCAGAAGACGCTCCCGTGTGGGGCCTTGCTGAGACTCGTGGAGGCCAGGGCAGTGTTGTGTGTGTAGGGGGTGGTTCTAGGAAGCATCAGGAGTATCAGGGTCCATGTGGACGGAAGAGAGGACTAATGTGATCGTCATTCATAGAACAATCTAGAAGATGAAGAGAGAGGACGGGAAGGGGTGTGATTTGAGACTGTTCACCATCAGGGGCTCCGAGGTCATTCTGGGGTGGGTGTCTTCACCGGACTCACCACACTTGTTTCCCACCCCCCACCCCCACCACTGGGGTCTGAGTCTCATGTTCAGGCTGCAAATGATTACTTAGGTCTGTTGCTAGGGGAATAAATGTGGGAAGAAATCAACTAGAATGGACACCCGTCACTGTTTTCTTTCCAAAGAAATTGTATCCAAGAAATGCATCCAATCTTTATTTTTTGGAAATATGTGTTTGACTGTGGGCTTCCCATGTTACCTATTTACCATTTTTTGGATGTTCCTGGGCAGGCGTTGTGTGCAGCTTCCGAGGCCAGGGGGCCGGGGGCCGTGGGCGGGTGTGAGTTCTCACGCTTTTTCCGGCTCTGCCGTTCTGAGACAGAAAGCCTTTCAGAGCCTGTGTTTCACTGGCAGCATACAATAGTAATGGGTATACCCCATTTGTTACTGCCAGGATTGAAGGAGAACGTGCCGAAATCTGGGTCCCATGCTCACAGGGCCTGTAAGCATTATGGCAACAATCTCGGGCTCAAAAGCTAAACTTAAAACGCTTCCACTGGAATTAGATTACACAACCCATCGTAAACGCGTGCACTCAGTGGGCAAAACTTTAGCTCCACGAATGCCAGTCTGACTTTTCACTGAACATGGATGTGTGAATAGTTACATTCCATCAGAACGCTAAGTATCAGGGTCTCCCCCCGTCCAGTCTTCTATTTCTAGGAAGTCAAACTCTAAGGAAACAACTTTTTTATTTTATTTCTGTCTCTGGTCTCCTGTGTTTTAATTTGGTGTTCATCGTTCAGTCGCTCATTCGTGTCCGACTCTGCCACCCCATGAACCGCAGCACACCAGGCTCCCTGTCCATCGCTGTCTCCCGGAGCCTGCTCAAGCTCACGTCCCTCGAGTTGGTGATGCCATCCAAGCATCTCATCCTCTGTCACCCCCTTCTCCTCCTGCCTCGGTCTTTCCCAGCATCAGCGTCTTTTCCAGTGAGTTCAGCCAGCTGTTTGCATCAGGTGGCCCAGACCACAAACACTTCTATGACTGATGAAGACAACATGTGCACAAATTAAGGGATCAGTTCTGAGAGGTCGGGCCTGGCCTCAGACCAGGACTCTGGGGCCGGGGTGGCTCAGTTCAAACCTCGTCTCTGCTGCTTGTTATCCTGACAGCACGGATGAGAATGTAATTCATCTTCTCTGATTCAGTGACTGAGTTTGCAAAATGACAACAGTGATCCCACTCACGGAATTACAGCAAAGCCATTCAGTTATATGTCCTATAGCTGAATATATTCACTTATATGTATACAGTTATATAACATATAACTGAATATACACAGTCGTTTCCATTATGGTGTGATTAAGTAAATTAATACCTGAAAAACGTGTAGGCGTAAGTACCCACTAAACGTTATAATTATCAGTCTCCAACCTCTGCTGTGTGTAAAACTCACATGCTCCTTATAAGCAGATCCTGCTTGGCAGGACCCCCAATGTTTTTATGTGTGAAGTCCTTTATAAACCTCAGAATACTTCACAGGCCTCCATTCCAAGTAGCAGTTCACCTTTTAGTATCCGCCAACTAAGTGATAGGGATCTGTAGTGAAGAAAATCATGTCCACTGGATGAACCCCAACAGCATCCACACACATTTTAACACAAGAGGTGTGAAGGTGCCAGTCTTCCTGTTGAGTCAAGGTCCTGACAAGGTGTGCATGCGTGCCCACGTGAGCCCAGGAGGGGGCCACGCCCCTGGCCCACAGGGGAGCAGCGGTCCCACCTTTACTTTGGCAGCAAGTCGTCATTCTCTCGTGTTGTCTCCTGTGTGTGTCTTTTCTTTCTTTTTTTCAATTTTTGTTTATTGGAAGCTAATTGCTTTACAATACTGTACTGGTTTCTGCCAAACATAACATGAGCCAGTCATTCCCTGTGCATTTTTATCTTGCTTTACTAACGGTCAGGTTCATTATTTTCTATCAGATGTGTCTGGTGGCCTCAGATTAAGCCCTCATTGTCCCTCGTAGGGACCAGAGACAGTCTTGAACTGGTCCTTCGTGTGAGAGCTTTGCCACCAGGGCTTTTAAAGCACAAACGTGACCCTTCACTCACTCTTATGAGGCTTTCTGCTGCTTGTGGAAATCCCTTTACCTGCTCCAGGGCCCCCACTCTGGCCCCTGCTGCCCTGCAGCCCACCGCATGCCATGGATCCTCCTTCTGCAGCTGCCTCCTTGTGTGGCCAGCCCCTCATCTGCGGTGTCTGCTGAGAACTGCGCCTGTGCCATTGATTGTGAAAGGGGGAAGCAAAATACCTGGAGAAGCAAGACATTCGGTGGTTTGATCAGGAGTGTTGTTTGAGACAATCCTGAAAATGCCATTAAGGAGATGCAAAGAAAACAGCCAATGTTGATTTTGCCCTCTGAGGCTGACACGAGAATGCCCATTGTATCAGACAGCTACTGCGTCATAACAAGTAGCCCCAGAGTGTTAGCTGTCCTCACTGACAAGTGTTCATCTCTCATGCATCGGCTGATCTTGGCTGGGCTCTGCTGGGAGGCTCCAGGCTGCACGTGGGCCTGGGTCTGCCCCGTACATGTCTCATCCTCCCAGCCTGAGTGAAGACACAAGGAATGCCCTTCTCCTGGCAACACCTGTGGCCCAGGGAAACAGTCCACACACACCCAGGTGTCCCGCTCCAGCTTGCCTCATGCCTGCAGACATCCTCATGCACCATGTAGTTCCTATGTCTGGGCCCAAAGTCACAGAACAGGGAGGACCCCCTGCCAGTGTGGGAGGAGCTGCAAACCCCTGGCTATGGGGAAAGAGGATGGATTGGGCCAGTATGGCATCACTTGTTTCTGAACATGAGGGTGTATTTATCCTGAGTGGGACGATTAAGAGGCAGAAGCACCCTCAGGATGGGCATGAGCGTCGGATGAGGAAGCCATGCGTTTCTGGGACCTCCAGACTGTGACTGCCATGGTAACTGGGCTGGGCAGAGGCCACTGGTGGCAAACAGACTGGCCCACTGGCCCCACAGTGCTGCAGAGCAACAGGAGCCTGGCCAGCAGACAGCACTGAGCAGGACCCAAAGGTTGGGCCCAGGAAGCTGGGGGCGGATGGACTCACTGGTCCTGTCTGTAGCCGATTGGTCTGAAAGGTGCCCACAGCGTAGATGTCCCTGCAGAGCAGACTCGCGCCCACTGGACATGGGACCCGAGCAGATTCTGCACACTCTGTTTTCACAGCAAAACGTGTCTTTACCTAGGAAGTCAGCACTCAGGGGCCCGAGACCCTTATTACCTTGTCGTTATTATCATTATTATTGGAGTTTTGTTGATGAGCCGGGTTGTATCAGTTCTGGGTGTATAGCAAAGTGATTCAGTTATACACACACATTTGCACACACATACGTGTATCTTCTTTTTCCAATTCTTTCCCATTTAGGTTCTGACCGAGCATTGAGTAGGGTTCCCTGTGTTGTACACTGGGCCCCTGCTGGTTATCTAGTTTATATATGGTAGTGTGTGTATGTAAGGGACTTCTCAGGCGGCGCTAGTGGTAAAGAACCTGCCTGCCAATGCAGAAGACAAGAGACCTGGGTTTGATTCCTGGGTGGGGGAGGTGGGGGGAAGATCCCCTGGAGGAGGGCATGGCACTCCAATTCTTGCCTGGAGAATGCCATGGACAGAGGAGCCTGGTGGGCTACAGTCCATGGAATTTCATAAACTTGGACACAACTGAGCAACTAACACCAAATAGGATCCCTATTTGGCTCTTAGTAAAAGGGCTTTTTCCATGTCATTTAGGTGTCTGTTTGCTGGGAACGTGTCCACACAGTAAGGTAGGCTGTGGTGCATGCGCCCCCTCCCCAGCAGCACCCACCCCAGGGAGGATTCCCTTGAATGCTCTTGGACCCTTCCTGGGTCAGGTCTTCTGGGAGGAAACTATTGTTGAATTTCCATCACTCAAGGATCCTTTCTCTGGGCTGGCATTTTCTATAAATGAAATGATAGCACCATAAAACTCCTGATTTCTGCCTCTTTTACTCATTATAATAGCTTTGAGATTCACTTTTGTTGGCTGTAATTGTTACCCATTTTTTTCTCTAGTTTATATGAGGGATTGTATTTTGTATGCATTTACCATGATCTGTGCCTTTTCCAGTAAGTGGCTATTTTAGTTGTTAACGTTTGGGGGATATTCAGCATTGACTAAAAAAATATAGCCATAACCTGAAAGTAGAGAGTTACTGTATCTGGTGGGAATGTTTAGAACTCCGAGCCCAGGCAACTGCCTCTCAGCATCTCTGACAGAACTGCTCCAAGGAGGCAGAAGGCGGGGTCAGGCTGTATATAAGTTTGCCACAAAAGGAGCAGGCAGTTTGAACATCATAGATCAGATATCAAGTGTAGAAATCTAGCTTTCTGTGTGTGGGAAGATACAAGTCTCTGGGCTCGCTGAATTCTTTCCGTTCATGTGAACCTCAGCTGTCTGGGCCCGTCCTGTCTCCTGTTCACCCTAAGGAGTGGCAGACAGTGGCTTCTTGCATCCCCAGCTCCTCAGCAATCACTGTGGGGGTGGGGTGGCAGAATCTGCTGGATCACAGTTTTGGGAGCCCTCGTTCACAGTTGAAGGCCAGAAGTCACTGATGGCTGTGACAATCCTGTTTATTGATATGGCAGAAGGCATTTTAATTTTAGAAGAGTGAAGCTGCCCTGTGCGTTCTTCACTCGTCACCTTGGGGACGTGTGTTCTGTTTACTCTAGGGATGGTGATTGCAGCCATGAAATTAAAAGATGCTTACTCCTTGGAAGGAAAGTTATGACCGACCTAGACAGCATATTAAAAAGCAGAGACATCACTTTGCCAACAAAGGTCCATCTAGTCAAGGCTATGGTTTTTCCTGTGGTCATGTATGGATGTGAGAGTTGGACTCTAAAAAAAGCTGAGCACCGAAGAATTGATGCTTTTGAAATGTGGTGTTGGAGAAGACTCTTGAGAGTCCCTTGGCCTGCAAGGAGATCCAACCAGTCCATCCTAAAGGAGATCAGTCCTGGGTGTTCATTGGAAGGACTGATGCTAAAGCTGAAACTCCAATACTTTGGTCACCTGATGCGAAGAGCTGACTCTTTGGAAAAGACCCTGATGCTGGCAAAGATTGAGGGCAGGAGGAGAAGGGGACGACAGAGGATGAGATGGTTGGATGACATCACTGACTCAATGGACATGGGTTTGGGTGGACTCCGGGAGTTGGTGATGGACAGGGAGGCCTGGCGTGCTGCAGTCCATGGGGCTGCAAAGAGTCAGACATGACTGAGCAACTGAACTGAACTGAGCTGAACCCCTGGAGCAGATGTCACACTGGGTGAGGGATGTCAGCTGGGCGTCCTCACCAGCCTGCATGCTTTTGTTCTGGGTCATTAAGACCCCTCTCCCGGGTCCACCATGGGACCTCCTGTGAGTTTGCTGCATTTTCCTGGTGACCAAGGATGCCTAGGAATTTTCTCACATGCTTATTATTCATCTTGAATTGTCTGTTCAAATCTTTGCCCCATTTATATTAGATTATTTGTCTTTTTCTTTATTGATTTGTAGGGTTCATTGACATAACCTGAATCTTTGTCAGATGTATGTGTTTTAGGAACATTTTCTACCTCTCTTGGGCTTGCCGTCTCACTTTATTAATAGTATCTTTTGGTGAGTGTAAGTTGTAAAATATATCAATAATGTCCAGTTTACGAGATATCCCTTTTGTGGGTAGGGTTTTCTGTGTTTATCCTAAAACTCCTTCTCTTACCTAATGTCACAAAGATAGTCTCCTGTATCTTCCGTGAAGGCTACATATTTTTAGCCTTTTTGTTTAGATCTCTATCTCAGGGGCTTCCCAGGTGGTGCTAGTGGTAAAGAATCCACATGCAGTGCAGGAGAGGTAAGAGAAATAAGTTCAATCCCCGGGTCAGGAAGAGCCCCTGGAGGAGGAAATGGCAACCCACTCCAGGATTCTCGCCTGGAGAATCCCGTGGACAGAGGAGCCTGACTGGCTCTAGTTCACGGGATTTCAAAGAGTTGGATGTGACCGAACATCTGATAACATCTATCTCAAATAAAGGTCTGTGTATGATGCGAGTTAGGCGTTCTTTTTAAACTTGCATATAGGTAACCCACTGTTTAGAACTGTCCTTGAAAAGATTTTCCTTTTGAATTGATTCGGTGCCTTGTAAAATATCAGTTGAGCATACATTTCTGTGTCTATTTATGAACAGTTTATTCTTTCTCCTCAATGTGTTTAATTATCCTTATTTGGATAGCATTCTGTCTAGATAAGCAGTTTTACAATAATTTTTCAAGTTAGGTGACATTAGTCCTCCAAGTTTGTTATTTTGGAAGAGGGCTTTGGATATTTCAGGTCTTTTGAATTTTCATACACATTTTAGAACTAACATGTCAATTTCTATAAAAAAAACCTTCCTAGAATTTTGATAGAAATTATTTTAAGTTCACAGATCAATTTAGGGAGTTGGTGATGGACAGGGAGGCCTGGCGTGCTGTGATTCATGGGGTCGCAAAGAGTCGGACACGACTGAGCGACTGAACTGAACTGAACTGAACTGAACATGATAACATTAGTGAGTTCTCTAATCAATTAATGTGGTACTGTTTGCTCTATTTAAGCATATTCCCTTTATTTTTCTCAGGAATGCCTTTTAGTTATCAATCTCTTGCACACCTTTTCCTAAATTTATTCTTGATTATTTTATTTTTTGATGTCACAGCAAATGTCACGTAAAATCATGTCTTCTGGTCCTCCATGCTAGTCTATGGAAATTTTACTGATTTTGTATGTCACTTGCTGTGTTCACTTATTATTTCTGGCAGTTTCTTTCTACAGGTGTTTCAATTCCTTATATGTGCACATTTCCGTCATGTGTGATTAAAAACGGTTTTACGGTTTCTTTCCAATCTTTATTCCTATATTTTCCTTTTTTTGGCAGTGCCCAGGACCTCTGATATAATGGAAAATAGCAGAGATGAGATTCTTTTCCATCTTAGAGTGATGGCGTTCAGTCTTGCCTCACTAAGCGTGTGGTTAACTACAGAAAAAAATAGCTGTTCACCAGTAAAAATAGCTGTTCACCAGTTTGAGAAGACTTTCTTCTAATCTCCATTTTCTGAGAGTTTTGCCACTTAATGGATGAAGTAGCTCACTGTAATAAAAAAGAACCCAATTTTCTTTACCTGAAACCAGATAGTGTTCCTGTAACTGAAAACTTTTGCTCTCAGGGTGTAATGTTATCATAGCATCGAAGCGAGTTGTGAGCGTTGCTTCTCGTATTTTAATAATCACTTCAAATCTGCAAGACACCTCATCCTTCTCTGGAAGCACACCCGTATGTTATGCTGTCAGCACGTCTGTCCACCTTGGGAGGCAGGAGCCTGGGGTGGTTGTGTTTGGCAGATAATTCCTTGTTTCTGTGATTGATTCCCTGAAGCCAGGAGGTGAGGAGGGTGGGACTCAGTCTGTTCATCTCCATTTCATACTGTGCAGCCATGTTTCTGGAAGGATTACCAGAGGATTAAATAAAAACCCTTTGACTTTGAAAATTAAATCCACTCTGCCTCTGCATGACTCTGCCTGAGAGTAAATAAGGAGATGAGAGTCATAAGAGAAAAGTGTCCATCAGACATGAGTGGACATGAGCGTCGCGTCTGGGCCTGCTATTGACACCTGCACTGATTTCTGAAGGCATCCTGAGGCGCTGCTGCTGCTGGCAAGTGACTTTATATAATTCTCTAGAAATGAGGCACGTCTGGGAAAGCAGACTGTTCCAAGAGCAGATTATCATGTGAGGAAAAGGACCAGGTCCCTTAACTAATAACGAGAACAGTCGGCCCACAGCTGGGCGATGCTCTCCCCACAACAGACAACAGGAATGAAGCTGTAGCAGAGAATGTGGCCGGAGGGGAGGAGTCTTACACAGTGTACAGAGCAAAGGAGGCAGATTCAAGAGAGGTGAGCGGACCCCAGGGCAACTTCTGGTGGCAGAGTCCTGTGTCCAGGTGATGGTCATGGGAGTTGGAACACAGACAGGTTCAAATATTTCAGTATGTTGAAGCTTCTCAAGACTTCACATCTGTTGGAAAGTGAAGCATGAAACTCTGAATATTAATGAGAAGCCCATAAGCAGGGAAACTGACCACAAAACCGATACCTGTGGTGGGCATCCTTCTGAAATACGGCCAAATCTGAAGATCATGCTTTTAGAATGTGTATGGTTTGTTACTGCTTCCTATAAAAATGCTTCAGGGTTCATCATATTAAAATCAAGCATCCTCTGTTTAAGAGTTTTGTTTTTCCCCTTTAAGTTTATAAATGTCTGGCGGCTAATTGTCATCTAATTCCCTTTTGTTGTCAGATTATTTGAACAATCTGTCAAATACTTTCTAAGTCACTAAAATTTGCTAGCTTGGAAAATAAACTAATTTTAATGGACATTCTACCAAATTTACAGAAGTAGCTTTCTGAAAATACAGAGTTGTTATATGAGTGATTAGAACTGATACAAGCAAATTGGAATAGTATTCATGTTTCTAGTCTAATATATACGTGAAAAAATCCTGAGGCAGGCTACTTCCAAAGTGCTAAGTGCATCTCAGAAGTCTGCTCAAAATATGATGAGGAACCCAGGAGATGGATGTCAAAGCCAAAAACATTGACACGTTCGCAGCATCAGCGGAGGCACAGACACAGCTGCTCGGAACCAGAGGAGCTTGAGTCGAAGTTGCCCCAGAAGAAAGTACAGCACAGTCACCACGATCGTAGTCAAGAGTTCACACACGTCCGCGTGCCGTCACAGAACCATCAGGAGATTAGTTAAGCTGGAGCCAGGAGACAGCCATCCAGATACGTCTGCAAAGCCAGGGCTCAGGTGAGAATGGACTTAACACACCAAATAGAAAGCTGTCCTTTTGTAGAGAATGTTGAGATCTGGTGGCAAGATGAATTACATGTATAACTTGGAAATTTGAGCAGATCCCTCTATTACCAGACACAAAATGTGCAGAATCTGCAGCTGAAGTCTGATCCATTTTAATTCTCATGTGTTACCTGAGGCTTTGTTATGTATCTTGACTTGATAGTTCAGGTGAGTAGGGGAATGTAGCATAAGCCTGGGTGTTATATTAATGAAACAAGAAGTTATAGAAAAAAGAGATAAAAATATCTTTTGTAAAATATCTTTATGTTTTTATATATACACCTCCTGTGCTGTGAGTCCTGTGTTTCCTCCTGTGTTTTGAGTCTTCCTTTCCTCCTGGTTTAAAAATATTTATGATATTCTTTTGCATTATGACTCTGGCTCTTTACAGGACCTTTTACTCTTTGTGCTTCTATGTCTAATTTTTGTTGTTCTTGTTGGATGGGCTATGTTAAACTTTTGCTGATTATTCAGTTCAGTTCAGTTCAGTCACTCAGTCATGTCCGACTCTTTGCGACCCCATGAATCACAGCACTCCAGGCCTCCCTGTCCATCACCAACTCCCAGAGTTCACTCAAACTCATGTCCATCAAGTCGGTGGTGCCATCCAGCCATCTCATTCTCTGTCATCCCCGTCTCCTCCCACCCCCAATCCCTCCTAGCATCAGACTCTTTTCCAGTGAGTAAATTCTTTGCATGAGGTGGCCAAAGTATTGGAGTTTCAGCTTTAGCATCAGTCCTTCCAATGAACACCCAGGATTGATCTCCTCTAGAATGGACTGGTTGGATCTCCTTGCAGTCTAAGGGACTCTCAAGAGTCTTTTCCAGCACCACAGTTCAAAAGCATCAATTCTTTGGTGATCAGCTTTCTTCACAGTCCAACTCTCACATCCATACATGACCACGGGAAAAACCATGGCCTTGACTAGACGGACCTTGGTTGGCAAACTAATACCTTAAATTCTCCTAGAAGCCTGTCACTTAGCAGGCATTACTCCAGCAGCCATGGTGACTGAGAGGCAGGCAAGACAGTCATGGTACCGGGTGTGGAATCTGTGAGGTGAGAGTTTTGCTGGAGTTCATAAGGCTAGTAATTCAGGCTCCGGAACAACCAGAGTCTGTCTCCTAGTCCAGAACTTGACCTTTGCCTGTAAAACATGACGCTGGTGCAGAAAAGTCTACAGGTCTCACGTGTTTTCTATTCAATTTCTAATTCTCCAGGAATGAGAACCTCGTTCATTGCAGCATCTTTTTCTTTTCTTTCTCCTCAAAGTATGTTTCAGACTTCTTTCATTAGGAAAAAGAAAAAAATCTTTCTTTTACCCAATCATCAGTTCTAAATAATCTCTCAGCTTTTCCTTTGCCACGACAAACTCCTCAAAGGGGCCTCCCTCTGAGTGGTTTTGCTGAACAGACCCAGCCCCTTACCTTTCTTTGAATTTCCTCACGTTAACATTTCTGCTACACTGCGTTCGCTTTTATCTCTTTATTCTTCCTTCACACATTAACTCCTCGACATTTAGTGCAAGCAAAACTTGTGTAGCAAAAGCCCTTCTGAATAGGAAAGACATCTATAGTCATACCATCCTGAACACACCCAATCTTGTCTGAACAGGAAAGAAAGCATAGATATTTTCATCTAAGCCATTAAAATGGATGTTATAATTTGAAGTTTGTGAGCACTGGTTATTTTATTTTCTTGCTGAATTATTTCCAGAATCTCAAAGTTCATTTTCATCCATTGATGGGCATTCTTTGGCATGGACTCAAACCTAACTTTCAGTGAGGTCATTATTGTAAACTGCAGCCTTGGTCCCCTTTGTGACCCTGGCCCATCGGCCAGCAGTTGGCGTCTCTGCCTCCACACACACTACCACGTGGTCTGAGGCCAGGCCCCGCCTCTATGCCACCAGCTCCTCTTGACCGTCTCTCTTTCCTTCTTTCCTATTTCCTCCATCATTATTCTGTTTTCTCCATTTCTAGCTTCTCTGAAAATCCCCCCTTTCCTCCTGTGCGGTGAGCCCCCCTTTCCTCCTGTGCGGTGAGCCCCCCTTTCCTCCTGTGCAGTGGGTCCTCACTGATGCTTTTCCGAAGCGTGGCGGGACTCATGCCCCAGGAGCCCTGACCCCTTGGGTCTCAGGACGGCGCCCAGCGCTGTGATGGCAGCTTTGGGGTCTCAGGATGGGGCACCCAGCGCTGTGACGGCGGCTGCTTTGTCCCCTCTGTCAGCCCCCCTTCTCCTTCTGTCACTGCAGTTCGCATCCTTCTCAGAGCGGGGCCGTTTGTGCTCAGAGGACCCCCTCCAGAGCCATCTTCCCTTTGCCATCCTGTGTGGCCCCCATGGAACCAGAAGGGGTGGAGCTTGGCCGTCCCAGTGAGGACGGCGAGTTTTAAACAGCGAGATGGGACACCCTTTAGCTTCGGTTCCCTTGGGCCATCGTGAATTTGACTAAAGAAGATCTATTTCCTTCCATATGGCCACAAAATGTAATTGCATTTCTCCCATAGGAGAAGCTGAATTCCCCACACAGAGCCAGGTTTACCAAATAAAATTGTGTAAGTTAACAGTTCTGACTTCAGCCAGGATGTTTATATAAACAAACACGAATCTATTCTGACCTGGCAATAATATCTTCCATATTTTACAACGGTCTCAGCAAATTTTAAGAGGTGGTCAATTTAATCAATCCTACTTTGCTTACGATGAGCCTTCAAATATGATGTAAAATCCTCAAAAGGGCCATTTCAAGAATTTTCCAGAACCCATTCTATAGATACAGCATGTCCTTGGATGGAGCGTGAAACACATTTTGTGCCCAGATAATCACACCATAAATTCTGTTCACTAATAAAACTTCTGAAAAGGGTCCAAGTGAATGTTAAAGTAAGCAATGTGTTTTCCAGGAGAGCTTTCTGGAACAGAAGCCCTTGCGTCAGCTGAGTCTCCTGAGTGTGGGGCTCCAGTTAGGAAGGGGTCAGCCACTCTGAGGACTGCTAAGAGTGAGACCCAGTTGCCTCTGAAAACACGTGGCTCAGCCTGCATCCTTCTTGGTTCCCGCCTCGATCTGATCTGAAGTAACGCATCTGTCACTTTAGAAAGCAACACAAGTCATTGTCATTTTGATTCCATGCCAGTTTGCCAGTTACAGTTGGAGCCAATGCCTTGTTAAGATAACCGTGTAACACAGGGGTGGGTTTGATTTATGCATCTATCTATTTGCAATGAACTTGAACTTGGGCAAACTCCGGGAGTTGGTGAGGGATAGGGAGGCCTGGTGTACTGCAGTCCATGGTCCCTAAGAGTCGGATATGGCTGGGCGACTGAACAGCACAACAACTGTTTGCTGGGCAAAATCTAGAATCTACAGGAAAGTAAAGGGATTATAGGAAACAGTCAGGATGACATTTTGAAGAAACTGGGTGGTGCTGTTGTAAGAAGCACAGCAGCATTCATTATTTGTACGTATTAGCGGTGAGCTGAAATTAGACTAGCATCTCCTGCGCGGACAGGTCAGCACCTGGAGCGGTGCCGAGTGAGGCGCCTATCCGCCAGTGTGTGCCAAGTGTGCCGAAAAGTGCAGAGGGACGCTCGATGGAAGCCAGTGCCCAGACTGATGCTGACCTGCTTCACAGCCACAACTCTGCTAGTTAAGACTCTTAACTCACAGACCCTCCACTCAAAAATGTCCACCTCCGGATAGTCAGAGTCACAGGGAACTTAATGGAGCTACATGGATGCCTTGGGGAGCAGGGGGTGGCCAACAGCTCAGGGTCCCCATGACCTCTGCAGCCCAGATGCTCACAGACCACACGCTGTCCTTAGGACCGTGGCTGTGGCCCAGGCAGTGCCTGGGCCTCCTCCACGGACACTGAGGACCCGGAGTCTTCTCTTTCTCGGGGACCAGGGTGCTTGCTATTAGGAACAGAAATGCAAGCCCTCGTTCAAGGGCCCCTGTCTCCCCCCCACCTCTTGTTCATTAAAGGATGTAGAACACTTGTGAGATGTAGCCCCACCCCCGGCTTTGCAGTCATCCTACAGAACATCAACATGGACTCATGGCCATAGAGCTCGCACCTTCCTTTCCATCGCCAGGAGGCTGAGGTCAGCCTGGCAGGAAGCTCCATGCGTGCCTGAGTGGGAGCAAGGGGGGACCCACAGGTGACCTTCACCTGCAGGAGTGAGCAGGGGTGCCGTGGTTCAACCACAGCAGCATCTGCTGATACCATCTGCAGGCGAACTAGTCACAACAGTACACATGTGTGGCTGTCCTCATGGTGCAAACGGACTTGCTAGAGTAAGAAACGTCTAGGTGGTTTTCTAACTAATAATGTCATCATTGTGAGTTATCGTACAATAGATTTATGGTCTGCCTGTGATATGCCAGGCCTTTTTTAAGGGCTGGCTGCTGCTGCTAAGTCGCTTCAGTTGTGTCCAACTCTGTGCAACCCCATGGATGGCAGCCCACCAGGCTCCCCATCCCTGGGATTCTCCAGGCAAGAACACTGGCGTGGGCCGCCATTTCCTTCTCCAGTGAGGGCTGGAGAAACATGCAAGTGAGCACTGGCGTTTGTGAAGCAGGCTCTTCGGGCCACACTTTGTGCTGTGCCTCTTTCATTTGGACAGTGTCCCCTGGGTCCCCACCTGGGGCAGGGGCCTTCCTGCTGAGCACCAGGCACCTGCCTCTAGCCATGGCAGCATGCTCCCAGAAGCACACTCCTTCCCAGCTTTGGGACGCTTTCCCACCTGTTTGACATCACATTGACAGTCACAAAATTCCTGTCAACTGTACTTAGTTCATTTCAAAGCAGGTTAAGACTGTGGAAAGTTACTTTCTAGGCAGAAGATTGCTCTAAAGATTTTATTTAAAATACATCCATTCAATGTATTGGTTGTTTTCCTTTCCCTTTTATGGAGAAATATGAAAGCAAAAGAGACCATTTTCGATCCCAGAAGACAGCTCAGGTGAGGAGAGCCTGTCCTGGGATAAAACCTTGACTTGCGGTCACCCTGGATCCCAGGGTGCAGGCTCGTGCGGTGGGAGTTCTGTCCCAGATGACTGCTTCCGAGGCTGAGCTCAGAGATGCCCCACCCGAGGAGAGAAGTTGGAAACAAGTGCCACAATTGGAATTCTTTACCAGGAGTGAGGGGAAGGCTTGGTTCGCTGGTGTGAATTCTTGATGCCAGGTATTTGGCAGAATAGGAACATTTAGAATGTCTTGTGCCGAGTGTTCTCTGGATTACATTTCAAACCTCGTGTGGATTTCTAGTGAGGGATAAAGTGTTCTTCACCTTTTATTTTATTTGACTCAAGTTCATTACCCTCTGAGGGTCACTGAGCAAAATGGACTCCTTTAATGCTTCTCAGACATTCTCCGTCAGCTATTTGGAGCAGACGATGGAGCTGAATCACTGGTGGCTGTTTAATTGCTCAGTCATGTCCGACTCTTTCTGACCCCATGGCCTGTAGCCTGCCAGGCTCCTCTGTCCACGTGATTCTCCAGGCAAGAATACTGGAGTGGTCTGCATTTCCTTCTCCAGGGGATGCAGCTCATATAATAGAAGATAAGGCCAGATATATATCCACCAAAGGAAAGGAAGTCAGAGTCTTAAGAGAGATATCTGCACCCTCATGTTCATTGTAGGATTATTCACAGTAACCAAGACTTAGAAGCAAGCTAACCATCCATCATGCAACAAGTTGACTCACTGGAAAAGAGTCTGATGCTGGGAGGGATTGGGGGTGGGAGGAGACGGGGACGACAAAGAATGAGATGGCTGGATGGCATCACCGACTGGATGGACATGAGTTTGAGTGAACTCCAGGAGTTGGTGATGGACAGGGAGGCCTGGCGTGCTGTGATTCATGGGGTTGCAGAGAGTTGGACACGACTGAGCGACTGAACTGAACTGAACCATCCATTAACAGATGAGTGGATAAAGAAGATGTATATTACATCTATTAGATACATGAAGTGAAGTACAAGTGTTAGTTGCTCAGTTGTGTCAGATTCTTTGCAACCCTACGGAGTATAGCCCGCCAGGCTCCTCTGTCCATGGGATTCTCCAGGCAAGAATACTGGAGTGGGTTACCGTTTCCTTCTCCAGGGGATCTTCCCAACCCAGGGATTCCCTAGATCTAAGTTAGCTCACGTCTAAATGCAAAAAAGAAGAAACTGAATCTATTAACATAGGAAGACAGAAGCCCCTATGCATTGACATGCTTGTTCTTCGAGTTCTGAGTGACTGTTGAGCTTTCCTGTGGATAAGCTGCAGCACACCCCTTGCACCACCGGTGACGCTGCCCTGACTAGGCGCGCCTCTTCTTCCTCTTGACCAATTTCCTGGCATGTGGCCTGTTTGGGAAACACTACAGTGGAGCCTCTGGGGCTGATCACTCTGCAGACTCAGCCTCAGGCAGCCCTCGGGCAGGGCACGGTGGTGGGGGATGTTCTCCGGGGACCCTTCTGGGTGGACTCGGTGGCCCTGGACTGGGTGCCTGCTGGCCTCTCCCTCCATCTGGGGGCCCAGAGCAGATGGCAGTGGCTGTCGCTGGAGTCCGGGTCCCATCCGGGGCCTTGGGAGCCCAGGGACATTAGATCCCCTGTGGAAGGTGTCCACCCTGCCAGCCACAGCAGCGCGGGGACCCTGCTGCCAGCCCTGCACTCCCGGGCCGGCCCCACCCACTTCCCGGGCACTCACTCCCATCTCCTCCTCACTGCAGTGTCCTCGTGCGACCAGGAACAGCAGTCGGCCCTGGAAGAGGCCCGGCATCCCAAGAACGACAACGTGGTCATCCCCGAGTGCGCCCACGGCGGCCTCTACAAGCCAGTGCAGTGTCACCCGTCCACGGGCTACTGCTGGTGTGTCCTGGTGGACACCGGCCGCCCCATCCCTGGCACGTCCACCAGGTAAGCTGTGCAACGCAGGCTTCCCGCCCGCCATGGACTTGAGGCCCCGAGGCCCGAACTCACCCTGCTTCTCAGCGGGGCGTTAACACCCATGGGCACGAGGCCCGGGAAGACCATCCCCCTGACAGGACCAGAGCTTGATGCTTTAGTCAGGGTGTGCTCCCATCCTGCCCACGCAGCCTGCGATCGTGGAGGATGGCTCTGACGTCCGGGCTGCCCAGGCGGGAGCTGAGAGCATGTCCCTCACCGCCTCAGCCTCTTCAGTCCCCGGTTTTGGTGAAGGGGCTGGCTGCCCAGATGGCTGTCTGTAGTTCAGAGGTATCCATGTCCTGAAGTTACTGCTAAAAAAGAAGGAATGCTGAGGTCAAGGGTTTGAAGCAAAAACCCACCTACTCACTCATGTTTTGTGGGAGTTTGAGCAAAGCAAGTCATTTCATAACAGCACTAGAAGACCTGCTCCCTGTTCATAGGAATGGTGTAAATGTGAGTGAGGGTGTTTTTGCAGCTGTTGGTCATATGACTTGACCTCTGATTTCTCATACATTGGTATAGAAATAGTTTCTTTGTGTTAGTCGCTCAGTTGTGTCTGACTCTTTTGTGACCCCATGGACTGTAGCCAACCAGGCTTCTCTGTCCATGGGATTTCCCAGGCAAGAACACTGGACTGGGTTGCCATTCACTTCTCCAGGGGATCTTCCTGTCCCAGAGATTGAACCTGAGTCTCCTGCACTGCAGGCAGATTCTTTACCATCTGAGCTGCCAGGGAAGCCCATAAAAATAGCTTCCACATACAGGGAAATAAGCCCTGGTCGCCTCTGCAGCCCTGAGGTGTGAGCACTCCGATGTCTTCTAAGACATTTCCCCAGTTTCTCAAGTGTGACCGCCACGTGTGTGGACGGGGAAGCACCATAATGATTCTGGAGCTGGAGGGACGGTGAGCAGCGACTGTCTCCTGATGGGAGGTCCAGGTACACCTGGAGCCCATCTGTTCATCAGAGACCAGGCTCCGTGGGGGCCCCGCCGTGGGGATGGGGACCCCGGGCCACTGGGCAGGAGGCCTGCACCGCATACAGTCGGCCCTGACGAGGGTGTGCAGGACAGGGGCCAGGGTTCCCTCCATGGCAGTTGTAGGAGATGGTTTCAAACCTGAAGAGGACACTCATCTTTGCATGGTTTTGTGTGTGAAATCGCTTCTTTGATTCCTGAGTACGTGTGTGTTTTAGGGAGAGCTCTTTTCTGAGAAACCTTTCTTGGGGAGTGACGTCTCCATACCCTTCACACTCTGGCTTGTGGACGGTGCATTAAATTGGGGGGTTTGTTCCCCAGGCTGGGCTGACTGAGCCGCTGGAATTTCCCTTAGCGCTGGCCGACAGAGTCCTGACTCTGCCAAGGCCAGGCCTGTGCAGATGGGCCCAGAGGGTGAGGTCAGCTTCAGCACGTTGTCCCTCAGAACCTGCGAACACTTCCCTTACGATTGGACAGGAAGCACAAGAGAACTCCCTCCACCCCCGGCATCCAGCCCGATTTCATTCTGCCCAGATGTTATCAGAACCCAGCACCACGTTCGCATTTCCCCTATTTTTGCCTGCAGGAGCGAGGGACTCCCTCTTCTTTGAATTTCGAGAAGCAGACTTAAACTAGACCTGGGGAGGAGATGCTTCAGATGAGCGGTGTGGGTTTTCTCCTGTTTGTGCATTCAATCATTTAATCTCCCCGACGCTGGCTGTCGCGACCCTGACACCATCAGGACTGGGGCGGTGATGTGACCGAGCAGAGTAGGGGCCCCTGCGGGCTCCGTGCCCTGCGGGGCGTCAGCACCCGCACCTCCCCGTGGGGCTCCCCCCATGGTGGCCACAGTGGTCCGCAGGCCCTGCCCGCCTCTTTCCTGTCCCCTCCTCGCTCCATCTTCAATTCACCAGCGCGCTCTGCGCCCCGCTTCCGTCCTGGCTTCCAGCAGCATCACGTGGCCCTGACAACACGGTGTGGCTTTTCTTGACACCATGGAAGGCCTTCGCTGTGGCTCCTCAGTGTGCCTCCCCACACTCTACCTGGCCAGACCAGGCCCCAGCGATCAGTACCCAGGCGTGGACGGGGCCACCCCCGGGCGCCCAAGACCACACAGAGTGGATTGTACTTGTGACAGAGTTCAGCACAGAATAGGTGAGACCTCAAAGCTGAGAGACACCCCACCCTGTATCACCCCTTAAAGCTGAGAAACACCCCCTCCCTGTATCACCCCTTAAAGCTCTGAAGACACCCCTCCCTGTATAGCCCCTTAAAGTGCTAAAGACACCTCGCCCTGTATCACCCCTTAAAGCTGAGAGACACTCCCCACCCTGTATCACCCCTTAAAGCTGAGAGACACTCCCCACCCTGTATCACCCCTTAAAGCTCTGAGAGACACCCCACCCTCTATCACCCCTTAAAGCTGAGAGACACTCCCCGCCCTGTATCACCCCTTAAAGCTGAGAGACACTCCCCACCCTGTATCACCCCTTAAAGCTGAGAGACACCCTGCCCTGTATCACCCCTTAAAGCCTTGGTTCAGTTCAGTTCAGTCGCTCAGTCGTGTCCAACTCTTTGCGACCCCATGAATCACAGCACGCCAGGCCTCCCTGTCCATCACCAACTCCCGGAGTTCACTCAAACTCATGTCCATTCAGTCGGTGATGCCATCCAGCCATCTCATTCTTTGTCGTCCCCGTCTCCTCCCACCCCCAATCCCTCCTAGCATCAGACTCTTTTCCATTGAGTCAACTTGTTGCGTGAGGTGGCCAAAGTATTGGAGTTTCAGCTTTAGCATCAGTCCTTCCAATGAACACCCAGGATCGATCTCTAGAATGGACTGGTTGGATCTCCCTGCGGTCCAAGGGACTCTCAAGAGTTTTCTCCAGCACCACAGTTCAAAAGCATCAATTCTTTGGCGCTCAGCTTTCTTCACAGTCCAACTCTCACATCCATACCCTTTAAAGTGAGAGACACCCCGCCCTGTATCACCCCTTAAAGCTGAGAGACACCCCGCCCTGTATCACCCCTTAAAGCTGAGAGACACCCCGCCCTGTATCACCCCTTAAAGCTGAGAGGACACCCTGCCCTGTATCACCCCTTAAAACTCTGAAAGACACCCCGCCCTGTATCACCCCTTAAAACTCTGAAAGACACCCCGCCCTGTATCACCCCTTAAAACTCTGAAAGACACCCCACCCTGTGTCACCCCTTAAAACTCTGAAAGACACCCCTTCCTGAATCACCCCTTAAAGCTCTGAGAGCCATCCCCTCCCTGTATCCATTCGCTTTCTATTCACCAAACATTTGCATCCCTTGACGTTGCAGGTGCCACCCTAGGGGGCATACAGGGAACAAAGAAACCAAAGTCTGAGCTTCATGGAGCCTCTGTTCTGATGGAGGGAAAGGGACGGTAAGCAGAACACGTGAGCAGAGGAGCTGAATGTGAGCAATGTGCTGGCCTACACAGCTGGAGGAAAACACACAGGAAATGGAGAGAGGGAATGTTGGGCTGTAACTCCCATGGAGTGGCTGGGAGCTCCCCAAAATGTTGATGTCAGAGTCAGGTCCTGAGGAATTGAGGCGCAAGCTGATGCTGTCTTTGGGGTAAGGTGGCAGTCTGAAGAAGGCGAATGCGGCCCCCACATTGCAGGTCTCAGAGCCAGGATCTAGTTCAGTTTTGGCCACAGAGGGGCTGTATAGATTAGGAAGCTCTTCATTTCTATTAGCGATAAATCTTACAAACGGGCATAAACAGTGAGGGACAGTGTAATCTAAAGAAGAGGTGCAGAGATAGGGGAATCTCCTTTCAGTGGCTGCTGTGACTTGGTGACGTCACCGAGGACACAGAGTCTCCCCAAACTTTGCTCTCACGGCCTCATTGTGTTGTGACTGCCCTTGGACAGACGCCCCTCATGGTCACAAGATGGCTTCAGGGATCCGGGCATCTCATGCAAACACCACATTCTCATAGGACACACAGCCCATCTCTCTCAGGAGCCGAATCACCTTTCCTAAAAGTCCCTTAGCAGATTTAATTCATGGATTATTGGCCATAATTGGATCATCTGACTATGGCTAAAACCATCACTAGCAAGAAAAATCGATTTGGGTAAAACTGATTTCTAGGGAGTCTTGCATGCTGGGAAGTCAGTCAAAATCATCAGGTTTAAGGCATATCTGAGCATCTGTGTGAGCCTTCCTGGCCCTCTCACAGCCCTGCTTCTAATGTGAAGGGCACCAGAGTTGTAGAAAGCCTTCTCTATTACTATTTAAATACTGTCTGTTGCATAAATGCTGTTTTCTTGTGGCTTTCTGAAATAAGCCATCCCAGGGAGATTAGCTGTGATTTATTTTTGGGTAGACAGCTCACTTCCCCCTCCCACCAGTCATGCTCTGTATTTTCTAATGGGGAAGAATAATTTAAAAATCAAACAGTAAGAAGCCATAAAGTGCACTGTCTTTATAAGCTGGTTCTTTCCTGTGTCATCCCGCCAGGTAACTACATTACAAAGCACACATTTTGTTACAGGCCTGTGCCAAGGACAGTAAACACACAGAGCAGAGAGCAGCTGCAGGGTGGGGTTTCCAGATGAGATGGTCATCAGGGCGAACCACGAGTCCGACCGGGCGCTGATGCATCTCCTGCCCCTCTGCCTTCCTGAGTTAAGTCTGACCTCTTGGCCGAGATGTCCAGATCCTGGCAGAAGCCCGAGCCCCTGTGAGCTGGATCCCATGCCCCCATGAGCTGGATCCCGAGCCCCCGTGAGCTGGATCCCGGGCCCCCATGTGAGCCCAGGTGGTGCGTGGTGGGATATGATCTGGGAGGAGGGGCGGGTCCCCACCTGGTCGCTGACTGATGGTGGGGAGAGCAGGCATGAGCTATCGGGTTAATCATGAACCAGGCTGACTGCCAGCTGTTACATTAGTGCCCAGAGCCAAGGGATTTCTCTTTCACTTTCTTGATGGCCAATGAGGGTTTGTCCACCTGGCATCAGGCTGCAGGCGGTTCTTACCTGCCTGAGGACCCCTGTTCCCGGCCCGCAGATCCACACATCTCACTGGCCATGTGAATGTGAAACTGAATTTCTCCCTGGCAGACAGCCTGGGATCTGATGGGCAACCAGACAATCAAGAGATGCTCTTCTTTTACATAAAATAAGCAAAATGAACACTATTGGAAGGGGTGGTGATGGATGTCAACGCAGCTTAAAAGGTTTTATCTCAGTCTTCAAAGGCATTGATTCTGTTTCTTGAGATTGTCATTTCCGCAAATTAAAAAGATGTTTGCTCCTTGGAAGAAAAGCTATGACAAACAGCATATTAAAAAGCAGAGACATTACTTTGCTGACAAAGGTCCCTATGGACAAAGCTATGGTTTTTCCAGTAGTCAGGTATGAATGTGAGAGTTGGACTATAAAGAAAGCTGAGTGCCAAAGAATTGATGCTTGCAAACTGTGGTGTTGGAGAAGACTCTTGAGAGTCCCTTGAACTGCAGGGAGATCAAACCAGTGAATCCTAAAGGAAATCAACCCTGAATATTCACTGGAAGGGCTGATGCTGAAACTCCAGTATTTCAGCCACCTGATGAGAACTGACTCATTGGAAAAGACCCTGATGCTGGGAAAGATTGAAGGCAGGAGGAGAAGGGGATGACAGAGGATGAGATGGTTGGATGGTATTATCAACTCTATAGACATGACTTTGAGTAAACTCTGGGAGTTGGTGATGGACAGGGAGGCCTGACGTGCTGCAGTGCACAGGGTTGCCAAGAGTCGGCGATGACTGAGTGGTATTCTTCTAAAAGGCGCGGAATGCTGCCCTTTAAACATACATGGTTTAATATAAGCATGGTGCTAGGATTCTTAAGACCTCCTGCCCAAATTTGGAGCAAAACCAGGATGACCGTGCAGTGTGGCTAGTTCCCAGGCTGCTTCGAGGTTCAAGATTCAGAATGGAGTTGGCAGTGATGTGGTTTCTTATCATTGTGTGTTGGCTCTGAGCCTTTCACAGGCTGGACACGGTTTGTATTAAAAGTCAACTTCCTAACACACAGAGCAGCCTGTGCCTGAGGTTCTCTCAGGTGAGACGTCCCAGGAGTGGCTGGTCGGTCGGCCTCCCTGGGAGTCCCGGCCCCAGCTGTGCCTGCTCGGTCAGGAGCTGGGACCTGGCATGTCCTTTCCCCGGAGCTGATGTTTCATGGGCTGCTGGCTGTGAAGGTGTCAGCTCTAGCATGGGTACCAATGCCAATCTCCCAAGCCTCACGGATACTCACCTGGAGTCTGAAACAGCGGTTGTTCAGTCTTGAGCATGGGCTTAGTTTCCCCAGATTGAGCCCTCAGCCATCTCTCAGTTGTGAAGCTTCTTTCTCGAATGTTCCCCTGGTGAATTGCTGGCTTCTCACCTGCCTGTCGCCACCCCAGGTGGGTGAGGGGACACCAGGTGGGTGACAGGTCCCTTTGCCCCTGCTCACTTTCTGGTGACGTGACTCAGTGCCAACTGCCCTGAGCCCCACTGCGTTACAAAGAATGTGTGTTAATGGCTTTTGGTGAAAACGTGGTAACGTAACTGTTTTCCAAAGTGTGTCGGGAATGCTTTAATTTCAAAACAACTTTTTGAAAAGGCATGTTAAGTTTGCGAGACTGGGGTGTTAGATTTTCTGGTATTAAAGAGGCCGTTCCAAGTCTGAGGGCCGGAGGAGCCCGCGGTGCCCTGGCTCTGTTTCAGCTGGGCTGGACACAACCCTCATGGCCAGCCGGCTCCCTGGGCCCCAGGCAGGGCCCCTGAGAAGCTCTCCCTCTGGAGATAAACCCCATTCTTTCATTTTCTAGGGTAGGAGGACAAGGAATATGGGAAATAAGAGTCAGAAATATCCCCGTGAAGTAAGCATGATCTCCTATCTCCTTCTGAGAGCGTGGAAAGGAAACTGGGCCGCAGGAGGGGGGGCTTTGTTGACTCCCTGAGAGTCAGCGGCCCCCGGAGCCCAACTATTCCACTCGTGCCCACTCCAGACCCGCTCCGACTTGTTCACATTTTTGGGAAGCCTTCCTGATCCCCACGGCTGCCTCAGGTGCCTAGAGGGCTGGTTCTCACAGGCATCCTCAGGGACAGTCAGCGTCCCTATGAGCCAGTTGGCCTGGGTCTGCCCGTGTCTCCCCCCAGGGGTGTTTATGAAGAGCCTGGAGGGAAGCCCCACGGGGGATGCTCGGGGGATGCTCGCGAGCTGTCCACCTGGGCCGGGGTCTGGAGCACACTTGGCAGGTCAGTGAGGAGTTGTGGTACTTCCTGGGATCCCCAGAGTGCCTGCTCCCTGACGTGAAGTAACCCGCAGCCACCCTGTCCACCTGCTTGACATCAGGGCCCCCCAGTTCCTGTTGGCTCTGAGGGTCTGGAACGGAGCTCTTACTTTTACTGCTTGAACACGGAGGGAGGCAACCTTTTGCAGCTCTGTGAGCAAGGCTGGGTACGTGCTGGTCCTTGGGTGATGCGTCCATCTAGAGTCCTGAGGTTCTCTCTGCGGCTTCTCTCTCTCTGGGGTGGGGGTGAGTGCCTGCGCCCCCCACTCCCACTTTGGTGCCCATTCTGGCATTTCCCCTTCCTCCAACCCCTCCCCGCCTGGTCCTGGGTGGGGGACGTCCCCTGCACAGGACGTGCTTTAGAGACTGGATGGACAGACAGAGTCCGAGGCGCCATGTATGTCCTTACAACTGTGAAGAAGACGTTAAGTTGTTGCAAGGTCACCGAAGGTCCATCCCGGAATGTGCAGTGTGACGGCCGGATGCCCCGTGTGTCCCAGGGCCCAGGAAGCCTGCTGTGTGAGCAGGAACCCGAGGCAACCCCGCCTCAGAGTCTCAAACCAGCTGGTCTCTCTCCTCCCCTCCTCTCAGGTACGAGCAGCCAAAATGCGACAACACGGCCAGGGCTCATCCAGCCAGAACGCGGGACCTGTACAAGAGCCGCCAGCTCCAAGGTGAGTGGGCCTGGGGCGGGTGGGGCTCGTCGGCCGCCGCTCTGCACTTTCCTGCAGGTTTGGGGAGGAAGGAGCTCAAGCGAGTTCGGTTGTGAAGAATGATCTCAGATCAAGAGAGGCAGTGAGTTTAACTTTGTAACTATTACAAACAGCATTCACTGAAATGTTTTCTGGCTGTTCTCTTTCATCAGAAAGCCTGTGAGTGTCTATGAGACACCAAGAAGGGTGATGTCAACAGTTAACTTGGAGTCCCGCCTGGACGGAGGTCTTCCAGGTGTTGAGGTGCACTTGAACTTGGCCAAGGGGCATGGCCTCCCAGCTGGGTTGCCACCATGCAGCTCATCTGATGAGATCGTGGAGTGAGACACCCCACTCCTGCGTCGGGGTGGGTTCAGTGGCATTGGTAGGATGCTGCGAACCTGGTTGTTGTTTTGTTTCGTTTCCATCTTCTTTTTCCCCCTTTAAATGCCTCCAGATGGTGTCTGTCTGGTCAAAGCCTCAGAGACCATGAAAATCTTTTCTCCGGCACCTTTCCTTTAGGGTGCGTGCTGGATCTGGGTCTTACACGGGGTCTGGATAGCTTGCTGTTTAGAAAAATTCTGTGGTCACCCTTGCTTGATGTGTACTTTCATTGAATCCGTAAAGAGGGTTTTAGATTCTGAAAGTCAGAGATGTTTCTCTGCCCGTGCGCAGAGGCAGAGAAGACTGGAAGGTCATCCGGCCACCGCTGTGCCCTGCCGACGCCTCCTGGAACAAAGGCGCTGGGCACAGAGGAGGCGGGGAAGGCGGGGCCTGCTCCGGTTTGTGTCAGAACCACTGCGCCTGTGGCCCGGGGATGACTCCGAGCCGCTGGCCTCGGGTTTTCACCGCCTCCCACTTCACCTTCCTTCCAGTGCAGGCAGAGAGGCCTCTGACATCCCGGCTCCGTGTCAGTGGTCGCCGGGGTGCATGGTCACGAATCAGGGTGCTTTCTGGATCTTGGGGCCAGGGGGACGGTGAGAAAGGGCGGGAAGAGAGACCCTGAAGGTGCAAACACCCTTGAGGAAGATTCCTGGAGTGACGCCTTATGTATACTTGTCTCGGCCTTAGGAGGAGCGCCCGGGGTGTCCTCCGGTCCCCCTCCCTTGTCTGAAATCTGGTTTAGCACCAGCGGACGGCATGTTTTCTTAACAGGGAAGAATGGAGTTAGCACACTCATTATGTGAGTTTCGCCCTTCTGCCCATCTTACCCGCGCCGTTGACATGCCAGGCTGTCTGCGCCTTGTCTCTGGGGCTCTCACTCTTCTTTTTAATGATCGGAAGCCGCCTTACCGCCGTCTCAAGCTGCGTGTGCTCTTTGGCCTTATAACGTCAATGCCATTAATGAGTGTGTGATCAAGCTCTGGTCTTCATTGGTTAGAGACCTAGGCCTTCCTTAGATCATGTGACAGACAGACGCACCTCCTGGCTCCTCTTGGGGGCTGTGCCTGGGGACTCCGGTGCCTGGAACCTGGACTGGACTCTGGGTTGAAAGGCTGGAGCGGTCATTCATCCTCTGGGGACTGCTGACCCTCAATACTGGGAAACACCATGTGACGTCACTGCGGGCTCATGTGGGGGTCAGACGGGCCACCTAGAGAAAGGACCCCCAGCCCTTCAGGGAGAACCGCAGGAAGGGGTGCTCTCAGAGCTGTGGAGACCACACCCGCCCACCAAAAGGAGGGGGGCGGGTAGGCTGCCACCACAAAGGTGCCCTCCCAGTCCTGCCCTGAAGCCCAAATCCCGGGCATGCAAGCCCTTTTACGCAAACTCTGAAAAGGTCAGCTTATTTTGCAATCGTGGATGTTTGGGAGTGCACCATTCATGACCACTTAATCATTTTGCTTTTTTGAAGATAATTATCCTTATTAGGGAAAAACAAGTAGGTCTTAAAATAACTCCTGGATGGAGGCTGTTCTTGTCAAGAGGGGAAGACGGTATCCAAAATAATACAGCACCGTGGTGGGCAGGCAGACACTTCTAAGTCCAATGCTGATGCGTTTTCTTCTTAAAAGGCATGGTTTTCATTTTCAGCAGCTTTATTAAGTTTCAGCCAATAAGGGTCACTCACTTTCCCAGCCAGGCTGATAGTGTCCTCACACACAGCTCACTTGTTCGGGGTTTTGCTGACTGCCAAGTGTTCGTCCACATGCTGTGTAGGAGAGAGTGTGGACTTCCAGGCTCACACTCACTATGGAAAAGTGGTCACTTAATCTTGGGGGGCCAGCGCTTGGCCCTGTGGAGGCATCACAGTCCAGCCTGAGGGGTCAGTTCCTGAGAACTGGGCCGTGGTTTCGACTCTTGGAGGTTATTCATCAACCCTGTAACATGACTGACTGTCATACCTGAGAGGAGTCAAAACCTCGCGTGAGAGAGACTTCCCACAATGACGTTAGGCCACACCTTTCTCTGCAGATCTGTCCTGCCTGGTTTGCTCTGGTGGCTCTTCATCTCAGTGGCATTTGTAATAATCTGCATGCCCAACTCCTGGCCGGCCTGTGCCCTGCACCCTCTTCCGCTCCTCAGGGCTTTGCTGATCACCTGCTCACAGCTGCGGGGCATCTCTGAGCCCAGGATGCTGCCCATCAACCCTCCTGTGGGCCTGGCCATGCATGCAGGACGTGGCTCCCCGGGGAGACCGTTGCCCTCTGATGCCCTCCCCGTGTGTTCCCATGGCGTCCGGGGCACCCAGTGCTGCTTTGCAGGCATCAAGTTACAGGCTCCCCCCAGTGCCCCACATGGTCCTCCTGAGATGAGGGCGGAACCCCAGAATGCCCCCCCCAGCCAGCACAGCACCCTGGGCACCTGGAAAAGAGTTTGCAAATGAAGCCCTCTGGGCATGTTTCTTTTCCGTTGTTGCTGTTGTTGTTTAACCGCTAAGTCATGTCTGACTCTGTAGCCTTGTGGACTGCAGCCCACCAGGCTCCTCTCTCCTCGGGGCTCCGCATTCAGGAACACTGACCTGGGCTGCTGTTTCCTTCTCCAGGGCATCTTGCCGACGCAGGGATCGAGCCCACATCTCCTGCAATGGCGGGCGGGTTCGTTACCTCTGAGCCACGCGGGAAGCTTTCCTTTCTTATTCTGAGCCTTTCGGCTCTTCTGTATTGAGCGACACTGGAAGACTTCGATGTACCCGGCGGTTTTGCTGACTTTAAGGCACAGAGCATGTCTCCAATGAGTGGGATTTCTAGTGTGGAGGGGTTGACCTCACAGATGGAGCTCATTGTTCTGATTCAACCTCAGGCTCTCTGCCCAGGAGGAGAACTCACCTGTCCTCTCTCCTTGGCAGAGACACACAGCTACATGTGGCAGCTGAAGGCCACTGGATGCCACTCACACGCCGATTGTAGAGATATAGGCAGAGGCCTCAGTGTGCAGAGGGGTGCCTGCTTTTGGCTCCTGGAAAGCTCAGCCTCAGACCTGGGTTCCCCATCTGTGTTGAGGAACCAGACCCTGGAGGGAGTTGTTGGGAAAGGTAGATGAAGGAAATTTTGTTACAAGTAAGATCAAAATAAGTTACTTTGTGCTTTAGAGCTTATGACTTCCTCTAACTGGTGCTGATCAGACCGTTTCTGTCTTTTATACTTAAACACATCTTTTTTTGGCTTATTGCCACTCTGAGACAATTTTAGGCTCATCAGGCTTCCACTCTCCTCTGGCTTTTTGCTTCATTGAATCTCTTCTGATGGGCAGACACTGGTTTTGTTAGTTATCATTATGGTGCAAGCAATCAAATATTTACAGGCTGTTGACGAGGAAGAGCTGACGGATGAAGGGCAGGTAGAGAGAGCGCTGAGGGCAGGTGAGTCCACAGGGAGGCCCTCACACCCCACACCACCTCTCTTTCCTCCACCCATTCAGGGCCGCTCTGCTGGCTCTCAGGGGCTTCAGGCCAGAGGATGGTGAGGGAGTGGGAAGGGTCTTAGGTTTCCCGGTGCCTGAAAGCGGCCTCCTCACGTTTCTGCTTCATCCCCCAAACCAGAGCCATCAGTTGCACCCCCACAGCGCTGGCACCCAGCTCAGCCCAGTGGAGACCACGGCCCCTCCTAACCTGAAAGGCTCCCTGAGGTTGAGCGAGGCCACCACACAGAAGCCGTGGAAGCCTGTGGCCACAGAATCCTCTCTGCTCAGGGCCTCGGTGGCCGCAGGCACAGCAGAGCTCTGCTCCTGCTGCTGTGGTTCACTCGCTCAGTCGGGTCCGACTCTCTGCGACCCCGTGGACTGCAGCACGCCAGGCCTCCCCATCCATCACCAACTCCAGAGCTTGCTCAGACTCATGTCCATCCAGTTGGTGATGCCACCCAACCATCTCATCCTCTGTCGTCCCCTTCTCCTGCCCTCAATCTTCCCCAGCATCAGGGTCTTTCCCAGTGAGTCAGTTCTTCGCATCGGGTGGCCAGGGTATTGGAGCTTCAGCTTCAGCATCAGTCGTTCCAAAGAATATTCAGGGTTGATTTCCTTTGGGATTGACTGCTTTGATTAGAAACCCTCAAAGCACCACCTGAATTTCTCAAGCAATATTTTAGCAGATTCTAAACGTTTTCAAAATTAATTTTCATTTCCTGAGGCAGCATAAAGTGACCCTTACCCCAGCCCAACACACTTTCCCAAGGGAAACTCATCCTGCTCGGCGCCTGTGCTGAGCACGCCCGGCTCTCCGGGAGCGGGGCTCCCTCCCTCCCCCCCCGGCCAGTTTGACCTTTGGGGCTCTTCTGCAGACGATAGGCGGTGCTACTGTTCCACCCCTGGAAATGCCAGCTTCAAGCACCAACTCCACAGCTCAGCTCTGCTCCAGCTGCTTCGGGACGGAACACACTGAGGGCCCACGGGTGCTCTGTGCCCAAGGTCAGCCCTCCCCGGGGACGTCTGCTCCTGGGCCCACCTCCCGGAGGCTCCCTGGTGTCTGCCTCCCTGGGCTGGGCCAGGACAGAGCTGCACTGAGGTGAGGGCAGGTGTGCTGTGCGCAGGAGAGGACTTTAAACAGCGTTTATGCGCTTAGGAGCTGTTTGACGACTTTACAGCTAAGCATCATTGCTGGTTCACTCTGTACAAGCATGGGTCAAATTTTGGACATGGACGGGACTGTTCTGAGCAGCCTGGTACAGGGACTAAGCTCCATTAGTTTATGTTTTGACCAGTTGATGGTTGATGAGTTGACCAATTGAGGTTGATGACTAAATATGAAATTTTAAGTATTAACTTCGTAGCTGAATAAGATGACTAATCCTTTAAAAGAAAATTGCATTTTGTAGAAAGCGTGACAAAGAAATGGACCATTAAGTCCAGTTTTATTGAGGAAAGGATGTTGCAAATACAAACTCACTTGAAAGTACACAAGTCATTTCCATCCTAAGGATTCATGACACAGGAATCCCGAGATGCGGGGGACCAGAGGCTCCATCTCAGATGTGACACTGGGTCACTCACAAGGAACTGGGAAAAACCTGGTCAGACACGAGGGATTGAGTGTGAAACTAATGCTTTACTTACTATTTCTTAAAATAAAGACTGTAGATCAGATGCTGGGATGTGCAGAAGGCTCCCAAAAGGTGAGAAATTGGAAACAACAATTGTGCACCGCTTGGTAGAAGTCTTAGTGAGATTTTTATTAGAATATTTAGCTCCGTTGATATTTTTCTCCATTTTTTTAAAGAGCATGAGGAGAAATTGGAGGAGGCTTAGAGGAAATTGCGGTGATTACTCACCCGCAATAGAACCAGAACAAATAAGGACAAGAGGAGGAAGCAAAGGCGTGTTTGTAACATGCGGAGGAAAGAACAGTGAAGGTCACTGCAAGTGTTAAGTGACTTACAAGACGGGCACTTTTCCGTTTATTAAGCCTTTGGCAGCGAATGGAGAAAAGTGAGTGTAGAGGTTGTTTTCTAGATTCTACTGAATAAACCCTGAGGAACGTCTTTCCTTAATCTTTGGGCTGTACCCGCCCTGGGGGCGGGGGTGAGAGGTCTGACCTGGTGAAAATCTTCAGTGTTGGGTAAAAGTGTGGCTGAAAAGGGGCAGGCAAGTGGAGATACTTTTTTCTTTCCATAGCCCTTCAAGTGCCATCTCTGACTCACCCACGGAAGCAGTCTGCACGCTCGTCCTGTGCCCACCGCTGGTGGGCAGTCTGCTGTTCTTGACCTGGAATTCTCTCGGCTTTTGCCAGGCATGCAGACCCCGTCCGGCCAGGTCTCCAGGAAGGCTCTAAGCAGCTTTCTGAGTCCCGTCCACACTAGGGGCGGGAGCCTCCAGGGGCTCCCAGGCCGGCAAGGTGTCCCCCTGGTGGTGAGGGCTGTTGTCACCAGATCAGGGCCCAGGAGGCGGCCACACCAGCTTTAGCCCACCCACACATCCCGCTTCCCTACCGCGAAACGCATGTCTCAACTCCAGGGAACCATCTGCCCCCAACTGGGTGTGTGCGTCTAAAAGTCCACGAGGGATGTGGGAGAAGCCATTCTCCACCCCGTGGTTGCCAGGAGCAGCCTGTGATCTGCCAGGGGCGGAGTGTCCAGAGCCAGGAGGGCCTGGGGTCCCTGTACAGCTAATCCACTCATTTACCTCTTAACCAAGAGAGTGGGCAGGTTCCACTACTCAGCTTGTTCTCTGGGTGTCTGTGAACGTGCGTTCCTGGCCATGGGCTGAGCGGCTGCACCTGGTTCCGTGTGCTGTCTCCATCGTGGGCGTCTTTGCGAGCTTTGTGCAGGGGCGCCCGCTGTGGGTCTCGTCCTGGGCCTACCTGGAGCTGGGCCTGGTGGTTACTAAGGTGCCTTTTGCATCACACCTGCTTCCGGGCTTGGGGAGCTGCGTGGACATCCAGAGAACAGGCTCATCTGCCGGGGCAGGGTGTCAGCAAATGAGGCCTTGGGACTGGGGAAAGTGAAAGTGGCTTGGCCTTGTCCGACCCTCTGCGACCCCGTGGACTGTACAGTCCATGGGATTCTCCAGGCCAGAATACTGGAGTGGGTAGCCTTTCCTTTCTCCAGGGGGTCTTCCCAACCCAGGGATTGAGCCCAGGTCTCCTGCATTGCAGGCCGATTCGTTACCCGCTGAGCCACCAGGGGAGAGGTGATTAAAGATGTAGAAGCGGGAGCTGATGGGGCGCTTGAGGCAGCCCAGCCACAGTAGATGAGGAGGGACACCTGGGGAAGCGCGTGGCTCTGAGCACAGGCGCGTCGCGCGCGATGCACGGCACGCGGAGAATGCGGTTAAGACAGCTAGACGGACGCAGTAAAGGAGGGCTAGTGGGGCAAAGTTCTCTCACCAGTGTTAGAAAGAAGGTGGGCTAGCTTGTTTTAAAGTCTTGAGTTAGGGGGGCCTGTCACCTGACAGGAAAGATGGAAGGGAGGAAAGCGTAGGGTGGGGTCACGGCAAACACCCCCGCTCCGGCACTGCACACCCAGAGATATTTTAGAGGAAATCTCACTTGTGTTGCTCTTATTGTTTCCTTTAAAGCCATGTATGTTTTTAAAGTCTAAATAGCCCATTTAAGAAGATTCTTTAAGATGGCAGGGAGGACTAATGCTGGTTATGTCAGCGGGGTAAGCCTTGGCCTCCTCACCGTGGGGGTCACGGCCGTGCTGAAGAGTTGAGAGGAGTGAGACTTGCGTTAACCGCGGGAAGCGTCTGCCAGACAGACGAATAGTGTTAGCTGTTTCACAGGCAGCTTACATAACTCAAAGGACACACTGTCCTCAAGCACCAGTAAATATGTTAAACTTGCGGCTAAACAACTATCCTATGAAAAATAATTCCTGTCTCTTTAACCATTTTACAAACCTCCCAAGTACGGTATATACTTGAAAAAATAATAAAATTGACTTTAATTGGCCTGACCTCCCTTTTTATTGGGTTGGCCAAAAAGTTCATTCCATTTTTTTCCCACAACATCTTACGGAAAAACCTGAACGAACTCTTTGGTCAACTCAGCATTAATTTAGGTTGTCCTCATAGACCCCGGCACAGGCAGATCAACGTCCTCCCAGAAGTCAGAGTCACTTAAACTGCACCTTAGGAGAGGACAGGCAGGTGTCCCACGGCTCTGGTCTAGGAGACCCTCCTGCCTGGGGCCCCTCCGTTCTCCGGAGCGAGTGGCGCTTCACACCGTCTCCATGCCGGGGAGCTCTTGAAGCCAGAGCTGCACGTGTCCTTCGGCCTTTCCTGCATCGCTGTGCCCTTCACTGTAAACGCGCTGCCCTCCTGGTCTTTTCTTAGCCCTCCCCACACTCCTCGATTTGATCCTGATCTTAGATGGGCCGCGGGGTCCCGAGTGGCAGCATCGGCCTTTGGTCTGCGGACCCGCGGCCCGGCGGGCGCACGACCGCGGAGAAGGCGGTCCCGGGCCCTCCTGTCCGCCAGACAGGCAGTTCAGACCTGCTCCCGCGCCACCACGGCCGGCACTGCAGCCGCTCCGGAGCCGCTCTGCTCATCCCCTTACCTCCTCTTCTCCCGCTCCTAAGAGCCCAGCGCGGCAGCCGCGCTGCAGCCTCTCTGCTGTGTCTTCCGCTCCTGACACTGGATTCCTTCTTTACAAACTCAAGCCTGGGGAGCCGCTGGCGGAGGCCAGACGCTCGGGCATGCAGCTCCTCAGGACCCAGTGGCAGTGCTCTGGGGAGAAGACTGCAGTTTTATGACCCCAGGATGGATGCTCTTAAACAGGAAAGCAACGCTGCAGCAATTAGAAGAATGAGGGGAGCGGAGACTCCTCCGTGACAGAAGTTTCCCTTTATATCTGAGAACATCACGGTGTCACTCTAAAAGCCCTCTTCCTGATTCTGTGCCGACGTCAGGAATATTGCGCCTGTGCCCTAGCCGCTGCCGTTTGGGTTAGGACTCGCTTGGCAGAGTGCGGTGGTCCCAACACCACATGACGACAAGGCCGTGGAGCGAGAGTGGAAAGCAGCCCCCTGTGGAAGTCGCGAGGGGAGTGGGGAAACGGAGACGGGCCAAATCCAGCTCCCCGCGCTGGGTCCCGGCCAGACACGGGCTCTTCCTCTAGGAGTACAGGCTGGGCTGAAAGACTGGCCTAGCGATGGCAGAACTCGAGTCCTATTCCTCCTGGTAACTTCATTCCCTGATAATTTAATTGACCCACCGGAGGCCACAGGGCTCAAGTACATAAGCTGTACATCAGCGGGCATGGACACTCCCTGATGACCAATGACGGTGGGAAATGTCCCAAAACCTGGTTTATAATGAATACCAGCAGGACACAGAAACTTCTAGAATGTTTTCCCCAGGAAGATTTAACTTTCTCTTAGCTTTCTTCTGATTTGTTGAATCAGAGCAACATTTTTTTTTTTTCCAGAAAAATCAAGGATTTCTCCCTCTGACCAAAAAAGATAAATGGACTGCTCTTTGGTTGTTAGTTAACTTTAAGCAATCCCTGAGACAGATTTTTCAGGTGTGATTTCCAGCAAGAGAGCTTGAAATTTGGAGTTCTCATCCCACTTATCCATCTTTTGTCTGTGCTTTGGCTTATTAAATCAATTAACATATTTAAAATGTATAATGACCTCATTTCAAAAGACTCTGAGGCAACCCCCTCTGTTAAAAATCACACATCTCAGAATCTGATGATTGATACAGAATGGTATCATCATCAGAGACTCCTTAAATCTGGAAAGTGTTAGATTTCTGATTTTTAAAATCTCCCGAGAAATACGCATCTTCTGTCATGAAACAGCAGTTTGGGGAGCATCCTCTGACAGGCTCTTAAAAAGTGAAGTCAATGTTTTGTTAACTTTTTACCCTTTTAAGTGATTCCCACTTGCTACCTTGCAGAGGGTAAATTCGCTTATTCAAATGCAACAGAATAGGAAGTTTGTTTTTGACAATTTCTCTAGTGGAGAAAAAGTCCCGAAAGAAAGGAACACCATGAAGAATGAGAAAGACAGAGAGCCATGTGTCCCCCCCTCCTGATAATGCCCCCCTTCCTGATAGCGCCCCCCTCTCCTGATAGCGCCCCTCTCCTGATAGCGCCCCTCTCCTGATAGCGCCCCTCTCCTGATAACCCCCCTCCTGATAGCGCCCCCTCTCCTGATAGCGCCCCTCTCCTGATAGCCCCCTCTCCTGATAGCGCCCCCCTCCTGATAGCCCCCTCTCCTGATAGTGCCCCCCTCCTGATAGCCCCCTTTCCTGATAGCCCCCTTTCCTGATAGCCCCCCCTCCTGATAGCGCCCCCTCCTGATAGCGCCCCTCTCCTGATAGCCCCCCCTCCTGATAGCGCCCCCTCCTGATAGCCCCCCCTCCTGATAGCGCCCCCCTTCCTGATAGCGCCCCCCTCTCCTGATAGCACCCCGCTCTCCTGATAGCCCCCTCTCCTGATAGCCCCCCCTCCTGATAGCGCCCCTCTCCTGATAGCCCCCCCTCCTGATAGCGCCCCCTCTCCTGATAGTGCCCCCCTCTCCTGATAGCGCCCCCCTCTCCTGATAGCCCCCTCTCCTGATAGCCCCCCCTCCTGATAGCGCCCCCTCCTGATAGCCCCCCCTCCTGATAGTGCCCCCCTCTCCTGATAGTGCCCCCCTCTCCTGATAGCCCCCCCTCCTGATAGCGCCCCCCTCTCCTGATAGCCCCCTCTCCTGATAGCCCCCCCTCCTGATAGCGCCCCTCTCCTGATAGCCCCCCCTCCTGATAGCGCCCCCTCTCCTGATAGTGCCCCCCTCTCCTGATAGCCCCCTCTCCTGATAGCCCCCCCTCCTGATAGCGCCCCTCTCCTGATAGCCCCCTCTCCTGATAGCCCCCCCTCCTGATAGCGCCCCCCTCTCCTGATAGCCCCCTCTCCTGATAGCCCCCCCTCCTGATAGCGCCCCTCTCCTGATAGCCCCCTCTCCTGATAGCGCCCCTCTCCTGATAGCGCCCCCCTCCTGATAGCGCCCCCCTCCTGATAGCGCCCCCCTCTCCTGATAGCCCCCTCTCCTGATAGCCCCCTCTCCTGATAGCCCCCCCTCCTGATAGCCCCCCTCTCCTGATAGCGCCCCCGTCTCCTGATAGCGCCCCCCTCTCCTGATAGCCCCCTCTCCTGATAGCCCCCTCTCCTGATAGCCCCCCCTCCTGATAGCGCCCCCCTCTCCTGATAGCGCCCCCTCCTGATAGCGCCCCCGTCTCCTGATAGCGCCCCCCTCTCCTGATAGCCCCCTCTCCTGATAGCCCCCCCTCCTGATAGCGCCCCCCTCTCCTGATAGCGCCCCCTCCTGATAGCCCCCCTCTCCTGATAGCGCCCCCCTCTCCTGATAGCCCCCTCTCCTGATAGCGTCCCCTCCTGATAGCGTCCCCCTCTCCTGATAGCGCCCCCGTCTCCTGATAGCGCCCCCCTCTCCTGATAGCCCCCTCTCCTGATAGCCCCCTCTCCTGATAGCCCCTCCTCCTGATAGCGCCCCCCTCTCCTGATAGCGCCCCCTCCTGATAGCGCCCCCGTCTCCTGATAGCGCCCCCCTCTCCTGATAGCCCCCTCTCCTGATAGCCCCCTCTCCTGATAGCCCCCCCTCCTGATAGCGCCCCCCTCTCCTGATAGCGCCCCCTCCTGATAGCGCCCCCGTCTCCTGATAGCGCCCCCCTCTCCTGATAGCCCCCTCTCCTGATAGCCCCCCCTCCTGATAGCGCCCCCCTCTCCTGATAGCCCCCCTCTCCTGATAGCGCCCCCGTCTCCTGATAGCGCCCCCCTCTCCTGATAGCCCCCTCTCCTGATAGCCCCCTCTCCTGATAGCCCCCCCTCCTGATAGCGCCCCCCTCTCCTGATAGCGCCCCCTCCTGATAGCGCTCCCCTCTCCTGATAGCCCCCTCTCCTGATAGCCCCCTCTCCTGATAGCCCCCCCTCCTGATAGCGCCCCCCTCTCCTGATAGCGCCCCCTCCTGATAGCGCCCCCGTCTCCTGATAGCGCCCCCTCCTGATAGCCCCCCCTCCTGATAGCCCCCTCTCCTGATAGCCCCCCCTCCTGATAGCGCCCCCCTCTCCTGATAGCCCCCCTCTCCTGATAGCGCCCCCGTCTCCTGATAGCGCCCCCCTCTCCTGATAGCCCCCTCTCCTGATAGCCCCCCCTCTCCTGATAGCGCCCCCCTCTCCTGATAGCCCCCCCTCCTGATAGCCCCCTCTCCTGATAGCCCCCCCTCTCCTGATAGCGCCCCCCTCTCCTGATAGCGCCCCCTCCTGATAGCGCCCCCCTCTCCTGATAGCGCCCCCGTCTCCTGATAGCGCCCCCTCCTGATAGCCCCCCCTCCTGATAGCCCCCTCTCCTGATAGCCCCCCCTCCTGATAGCGCCCCCCTCTCCTGATAGCCCCCTCTCCTGATAGCGCCCCCTCCTGATAGCCCCCTCTCCTGATAGCCCCCCCTCCTGATAGCCCCCTCTCCTGATAGCGCCCCCCTCTCCTGATAGCCCCCTCTCCTGATAGCGCCCCCGTCTCCTGATAGCGCCCCCTCCTGATAGCGCCCCCTCCTGATAGCGCCCCCTCCTGATAGCGCCCCCTCCTGATAGCCCCCCTCTCCTGATAGCGCCCCCTCCTGATAGCCCCCCCTCCTGATAGCGCCCCCTCCTGATAGCCCCCTCTCCTGATAGCCCCCCTCTCCTGATAGCGCCCCCGTCTCCTGATAGCGCCCCCCTCTCCTGATAGCCCCCTCTCCTGATAGCCCCCCCTCTCCTGATAGCGCCCCCCTCTCCTGATAGCCCCCCCTCCTGATAGCCCCCTCTCCTGATAGCCCCCCCTCTCCTGATAGCGCCCCCCTCTCCTGATAGCGCCCCCTCCTGATAGCGCCCCCCTCTCCTGATAGCGCCCCCGTCTCCTGATAGCGCCCCCTCCTGATAGCCCCCCCTCCTGATAGCCCCCTCTCCTGATAGCCCCCCCTCCTGATAGCGCCCCCCTCTCCTGATAGCCCCCTCTCCTGATAGCGCCCCCCTCTCCTGATAGCCCCCCCTCCTGATAGCGCCCCCCTCTCCTGATAGCCCCCTCTCCTGATAGCGCCCCCTCCTGATAGCCCCCTCTCCTGATAGCCCCCCCTCCTGATAGCCCCCTCTCCTGATAGCGCCCCCCTCTCCTGATAGCCCCCTCTCCTGATAGCGCCCCCGTCTCCTGATAGCGCCCCCTCCTGATAGCGCCCCCTCCTGATAGCCCCCTCTCCTGATAGCCCCCCCTCCTGATAGCGCCCCCTCCTGATAGCGCCCCCTCCTGATAGCCCCCCTCTCCTGATAGCCCCCCTCTCCTGATAGCGCCCGCTCTCCTAGTCAGACCATGTCCTCTGCTGACCTCACTCTCCTGCTGAGTGAACCGACTCCCCTTGCGCCTCCCACTCTCCCAGAAAGCCCAGCCCTAGGGTCTGCTTCTGCATTATGTCCAACTGACCTCTTGCCACCGAACTCGGTGGAGGGGAGGAGGTTGCCGCGTGTCCAGTGAGCTGCTGCAGTGCCTGTCTCCCCACCACTGACCCAAAGCCTTTCCCCCGCATGAGGCTCGTGCTGTGTCAACAGCTCTGCCAGGGGTCTCCCCTACCAGGAAGCTGGGGCGCAGAGCGCCGCGTGGCAGCAGCGGGCTGGTTCTGTGCCCTGGTGGCGGGAGGCTGTTGGCTGTGAAAGGCCATCACTCTAAGGCCCACGGCATGCCTCCCTCACCTCTGACAAAGCAGGACCTTCTGAGCATGAGCTGAGATTCCTGCCAGCCCCCTTAGCAGACACCTGAAGTGCAGTCCTTTTTGGAAGCCCCCTCTAGGGAGAAGGTTTGGATTCCTAGTGCATCTGTGCGATGGTGACTTGGCTCTAGTTTCACATCAGTGCCTGTGGGTGAGATGACCTCTTCAGTTATCTGCTGGCTCTTGCGTCAGAAGCTTGTCTGTATAAACTCTTTGACTCTGTGAAACCAGAGAAACTACCAGAGACTCAGGTGGTGCGCAGAGGTCCCTGAGCAACAAAAGGAGAAGGTGGGTGGGAGGCTCTGCAAGATGGGACCCCGTGCCACCGGGGAGTGTGGACTAGATCCTGCAGAAGCTTTGCCCACTGTGGGGAGTTCATTTCTTATTTAAAAAACCATGGACAGGCTTGTGAGTGACAGGTCTGAGGTGCCCCAGACAAAGCAGCAGCAGCTGCAAGAAGCACAGACGCTTTCGTACTGCGGAGAACTTATCGAAAACTCACAAGGCATCCACCTCGAAGCTCGACATAGAGCTTCACTTAATCTTCACTTCAGCCCCAAGAAAGGTGGTTTTCTTTGGTCTTTATAGATGACAGTCAGTTCAGTTCAGTCGCTCAGTCGTGTCCAACTTTGCGACCCCATGGACTGCAGCACCCCAGGCCTCCCTGTCCATCACCACCTCCCGGAGTTTGCTAAAACTCATGTCCATTGAGTCGGCGATGCCATCCAGCCATCTCATCCTCTGTCGTCCCTTCTCCTGCCTTCAGTCTTTCTTAGCAACACGGTCTTTTCATGTTGATGTTAAATAAACCAGATCTGTATCATTTAGGTGTTGCCACAGGGATGCCTACACTATGCAGGTGACACCTATTTAAGGTAGAGAATCGTGTTGATGCCAGAGTTACACACGCACCTTTACATGAATCTTATTGGATCAAAATCCTTTATAGTGTGGCTCTCATTCTAAGAAGGGCTGTATTGGACCCTCACTGATTTACCGTTAAGGGAACCACAAGAGAACTGCTATTCAATTATTGTCCTTGGTCATGGAACACAGACAGACACACACAGACACGTCCGCCCACAGTGGACATCATCCACGCCTGGTCTGATGAGGCGTGATTTAGCAGAGCTGACAGGAATGGGAGGACTCCCTGTCCACTCCCGTCCCTTACATCCTGTGCAGCAGGACTCCCACTGGTCTGCACAGAGGTTCCCGTGCAGGGTCTGCTCCCAGAGCCGCCGGATGCTGGGCCTCAGCGTCCTGGGAGATGCAAAGGGTTACACTGCCCCTCCTCCGTTTGGCTCAGGCGTCTGGGACGGAGCTGGAGATGAGGACGCATGGGGAAGGGTGATGCTACAGGTGACTCATCAGCCCAATGTCCGTTTCCAGCCTGGCAGAGACAGGAAGTAGGGCTTGGGGTGCTGGGGCTGAGGGTGAGCCAGGAGTGGTCCCTGCTGTGTGCTCTGGAGGGAGGGGTCGCAGGAGGCCTGGCCAGTGTAGCTCTGGACTAAAAGTCGGTCCTGCTCTCACGCGTGTTCTTAGGCTTCATTTCTTCCATCTTAGTATCAGACTTTGATGGTCTTATTTTCAGGCTCTTCCCTCTTAGTAAAAGTAAGTGCCTTGGCCTCAGTTCGCCGTTAGGTTTCATGCACCATCTCCTGGAAAGTGTCATTTGCCTCCTGGACTCTGTGAGGGCGTCTGCACAGCAAAGGCGGGCTAGGGGCAGGTGGCCCAGGACTCCTGGGTCCGGCAGGTGGACGTGACCTTGTGTCCGCCCGCCATGCATGGAGTGCCCGCTGACTGTCAGGAAGCAGCTTGAAGGCGAGAAGAAACAAGCAGAAGCCTCTGGGCTTCCTCACTGGGGAAGGGGGCGCCCGGCGAGGAAGAAGGGGTTCCTGTGTTTACTGCTGCACACCGTCCCGGCCGCGGGGAGGATATGACCCGGCTTTTGTAGTCAGCCAGGGACCTGCTGAGCTGAGCACTTCCACACAAAGGAGATGAAGCATCAATAATGGCAGCGTTGGTGGCTGCAGAAACCTCTCTGCCCAACCGGCGTCCAGTCATGAGCACGGGGCACGGAGAGGCCCTGAGGCCTTAGAGACGAGTCCCTAACTGCTTCAGAGGGCATCGGACGCTGGAGGCATCCCTTCTCCTTAGACGTGGCTGCGACCAGCCCGTCCCCAGCTCGCCAAGGCCGTGTTGCCCGGCAGCACAATGCTCTGCTCACGGCCTGGACCAGACTCACTGTTTCCTCCTTGGGGTGGGGGCGAGGCCTCTGTGGTTTGGGGAGCTGGAGACAGCAGTGTCTGAACCCTGCCGCTGGCCTCTGTGATGTTTGCTCTTTGGAAGGAATTGGCCACGTGTGTAAGATTTCTGCAGGCCGAGCTCGGAATACTTGGGACGTCTGGAGTCTGGGATGCAGCTGCACTTTTATGTGCATTTTAGAAGGGAGTCGATGTCAACATGGTTACCAGGGCAACGTGGTTACCAGGGCAACATGGCTACCAAGGGGGCTTAGCCATGACATTCCCACAAACACGCCTGCAACCACTCGAGTCTCATCTCTGTTAGCTGCAAAGTCCTGCTGCAATCTGCATCACTTGGGCCACAGAAGGCAAAGTCCCTACTCTAATCGTCGCCCCCAAAGACAGGCTCTGGGTCAACCCTTTATGACTATGAGTGATCACTTACTGGTATATAGTTAGCAAACTTTCAGAGCCGCTTACCTCCAGCAGGTACGGAAGCATGTATTTTCCAGCTGTTTTATCTTGGAGGGTCCATGTCCCTCTGAATCGGGGTCTCTCCTGGCACTGAGGATGATGGCTGAAGGAGGCTCGGGCTGCACCTGCTTAAACGTCTGTGTTAGGCTGACAATATGGCCCTCGAGACACAGGGCTTTCTTGCTGTGTGTGTGTGTGGAGCCAGCTGCCTCTGGAGGAGAAGCCGGCCCCTGCCTCCGTAGAAGGGGCCTCCTTCTCTCCAGTCCGTGTTATCATGAGGCTTCTTAGTTCATGTGATTCTCAAGGCAAACGGCTCCTCATGTAACCAGCCTCAGAGGAGATACACTCCAGGCCTCCAGTGTCTGGGAAGAGCTCAATCTTTACCAAAATCTAAGAAAAACGCACACAGTTTGCACATTCCTCTCAGGGACCCTGTAGGCTGATGTGTGGACAGGCGGTCCCTGAGCCCTATGCCTTCCTGCCTAGGCTGTAATGGACATCTCCCATAGTTAGCTCTCCCCAAAAAGGATTGTGATTTTATTTTCTTTTAATTGAAGAAAAATATCAAGAGTCCCTACTGGATGATCAAATCATGTAAGCTTCACGTATACAAAATGCAAAAAGATAGGACACTGAAAGATGAACTCCTCAGGTCGGCAGATGCCCAGTATGCTACTAGAGATCAGTGGAGAAATAACTCCAGAAAGAACGAAGGGATGGAGCCAAAGCAAAAACAATACCCAGCTGTGGATGTGACCAGTGATAGAAGCAAGGTCCGGGGCTGTAAAGAGCAGTATTGCATAGGAACCTGGAATGTTAGGTCCATGAATCAAGGCAAATTGGAAGTGGTCAAACAGCAGATGGCAAGAGTGAATGTCGACATTCTAGGAATCAGTGAACTAAAATGGACTGGAATGGGTGAATTTAACTCGGATGACCATTATATCTACTACTGTGGGCAGGAATCCCTTAGAAGAAATGGAGTAGCCATCATGGTCAACGAAAGACTCCGAAATGCAGTACTTGGATGCAATCTCATAAACGACAGAATGATCTCTGTTCATCTCCAAGGCAAACCATTCACTATTACAGTAATCCAAGCCTATGCCTCTTGACCAGTAATGCTGAAGAAGCTAAAGCTGAACAGTTCTATGAAGACCTTCTAGAACAAACACCCCCAAAAGATGTCCTTTTCATTATAGGGGACTGGAATGCAAAAGTAGGAAGTCAAGAAACACCTGGAGTAACAGGCAAATTTGACCTTGGAACACGGAATGAAGCAGGGCAAAGGCTAATAGAGTTTTGTCAAGAGAACGCACTGGTCATAGCAAACACCCTCTTCCAACAACACAAGAGAAGACTCTACACATGGACATCACCAGATGGTCAACACCAAAATCAGATTGATTGTATTCTTTGCAGCCAAAGAGGGAGAAGCTGTATACAGTTAGCAAAAACAAGACCAGGAGCTGACTGTGGCTCAGATCATGAACTCCTTATTGCCAAAACAGACTTAAATTGAAGAAAGTGGGGAAAACCACTAGACCATTCAGGTATGACCTAAATCAAATCCCTTATGATTATACAGTGGAAGTGAGGAATAGATTTAAGGGACTAGATCTGATAGATAGAGTGCCTGATGAACTCTGGACGGAGGTTTGTGACATTGTACAGGAGACAGGGACCAAGACCATCCCCATGGAAAAGAAATGCAAAAAAGCAAAATGGCTGTCTGAGGAGGCCTTACAAATAGCTGTGAAAAGAAGAGACACGAAAAGCAAAGGAGAAAAGGAAAGATATAAGCATCTGAATGCAGAGTTCCAAGGAATAGCAAGGAGAGATAAGAAAGACTTCCTCAGTGATCAATGCAAAGAAATAGAGGAAAACAACAGAATAAGAAAAACAAGAGATCTCTTCAAGAAACTTAGAGATTGAAAGGAACATTTCATGCAAAGATGGGCTCGATAAAGGACAGAAATGCTATGGACCTAACAGAAGCAGAAGATATTAAGAAGAGGTAGCAAGAATACACAGAAGAACTGTACAAAAAAGATCTTTATGACCCAGATAACCACGATGGTGTGATCACTGACCTAGAGCCAGACATCTTGGAATGTGAAGTCAAGTGGACCTTAGAGAGCATCACTACGAACAAAGCTAGTGGAGGTGATGGAATTCCAGATGAGCTATTTCAAATCCTGAAAGATGATGCTGTGAAAGTGCTGCAATCTATATGCCAGCAAATTTGGAAAACTCAGCAGTGGCCACAGGACTGGAAAAGGTCAGTTTTCATCCTAATCCCAAAGAAAGGCAATGCCAAAGAATGCTCAAACTACTGCACAATTGCACTGATCTCACATGCTAGTAAAGTCATGCTCAAAATTCTCCAAGCCAGGCTTCAGGAATACATGAACTGTGAACTTCCAGATGTTCAGGCTGGTTTTAGAAAAGGCAGAGGAACCAGAGATCAAATTGTCAACATCCGCTGGATCATAGAAAAAGCAAGAGAGTTCCAGAAAAAACATCTATTTCTGCTTCATTGACTATGCCAAAGCCTTTGACTGTGTGGATTACAATAAACTGTGGAACATTCTGAAAGAGATGGGAATACCAGACCACCTGACCTGCCTCTTGAGAAACCTGTATGCAAGTCAGGAAGCAACAGTTAGAACTGGACATGAAACAACAGACTGGTTCCAAATAGGAAAAGGAGTACATCAAGGCTGTATTTGTCACCATGTTTATTTAACTTATATGCAGAGTACATCATGAGAAATGCTGGGCTGGAAGAAGCATAAGCTGGAATCAAGATTGCTGGGAGAAATATCAATAACCTCAGATATGCAGATGACACCACCCTTATGGCAGAAAATGAAGAGGACCTCAAGAGCCTCTTGATGAAAGTGAAAGAGGAGAGTGAAAAAGTTGGCTTAAAGCTCAACATTCAGAAAACTAAGATCATGGCATCTGGTCCCATCACTTCATGGCAAATAGATGGGAAAACAGTGGAAACAGTGTCAGACTTTTTTTTTTTTTGGCTCCAAAATCACTGCAGATGCTGATTGCAGCCATGAAATTAAAAGACGCTTACTCCTTGGAAGGAAAGTTATGACCAATCTAGACAGCATATTAAAAAACAGAGACATTACTTTATCAACAAAGGTCCATCTAGTCAAGGCTATGGTTTTTCCAGTGGTCATGTATGGATGTGAGAGTTGGACTATAAAGAAAGCTAAGCTCTGAAGAATTGATGCTTTTAACCTGTGTTGTTGGAGAAGACTCTTGAGAGTCCCTTGGACTGCAAGGAGATCCAACCAGTCCATTCTAAAGGAGATCAGTCCTGGGTGTTCACTGGAAGGACTGATGTTGAAGCTGAAACTCCAATACTTTGGCCACCTGATGCAAAGAGCTGATTCATTGGAAAAGACTCTGATGCTGGGAAAGATTGAGGGCAGGAGGAGAAGGGTATGACAGAGGATGAGATGGCTGGATGGCATCACTGATCAATGGACATGGGTTTGGGTGGACTGCGGGAGTTGGTGATGTTCAGGGAGGCCCGGTGTGCTGCGGTTCATGGGGTCACAAAGAGTCGGACACGACTGAGCAACTGAACAGAACTCACGTGTACAACACTGTTTCTAATTCATCTGCACGACCTTGATCTCCCACCACAGTGGGGTTCCCCCCGGTCACCACACAGATGACTCCTTTACCTGTGCCTCCCTCCCACCTTTCCGTCTCCTTCCCTAGTCTGTTCTCTGTATCTGGAGTTGCTTTTGTTTATTCATTTATTTATTTTGCTCCCACGGGGACCAAGGAGGCGGCGCCCAGCGGGCTCCCATGGGAGGGTTTACATTCCAGACTGCAGAGCCGTCTCCCTGCAGTGCAGGCAGTGGAGCACAGAGCCCCGCAGCCCACTGCATCCCCGGGCTGCCTTTCAGGGGTGCCTTGGTGCTCAAGGGGCTTCTAGCTCCCACTCCAGCCTTTCGTTTTGTAAGCCTTCCTTCTCTACCCTCCTTAGTGTTTTGTGTTAATCCCCCACCCCCACCCTCTGTCTTTGGAGGAGCCTGGTGGGCTGCAGTCCATGGGGTCGCAAAGAGGTGGACACGACTGGGTGACCAACACAGACAAAGGTGTGAATCCATCTGTTTTAAGGCAGCTTTGAAGACAAGAATCTTCCACATAGAATGTTCACAGGTTCAACAGTTTCTGGTGAGAAATGCCCAGGGCTTTCGCTCAAATCGTTTCAGGAGGTGCACGAGAATAAGTCCGAGAGTTTGTTCTGTAAACACGTATCCTGATGTGGGAGCACTGCTCCATGGAGTGGACATTTGGCACTGAGCCCTGGGCCCCTGAGGACGCGCTGACCCGAGGACGCAGCCCTCGCTGGGGCGCTGCGTCTCGCCAGGACCCTCTGGCACGTGATACATGACCCGATGGCCCCGATGCAGCTGCACAAACCCAAGAGTCGCTTCTCTGCTCTGCTCACTAAGGGGGAGCTTCAGGGCAGCCCCTGCCGGTCCACCTCCCCACCCGCCGCTGACCCGACAGCGACTTCCAGCTCCACCAGCTTCTGCCCGACCGAGCCCACTGGCCCCTCTGGGACGGCCCACATGGATGCCTAGGGGAGTGCAGGCTTTAGCCCCAAGAGAAATGATGCGCCTTTGAAGGGCATTATCGCCCATTTTCTGATGGAAATGCAAGTTCGTAAGTGCAGCCCTGTTTGGACTCTTGTTCACTCCCTAGATCCAGCTTCATCACACTCGGTCAAGCCAGGAAACCCCGTGTCTTTGGGGCCGTAGTTTCAAACAGTGCGCGTCCCTGAGTCAGACGTGGGCGAAGTATGTTTTTAAAGCGTCTCCTGTGGCAATGGCCGTCAAGTAGCTTTAATCTGTGGTTACAGACTTTTTGTTGTTGTCAGGGGCTTGGAGGAAGGCTGAGGATTCTGGCGTGGAGGGTCCTGGGCGGACTTGGGGCTTAGAGGGCTGGGGTGGGCGTGGGGGGCCCTGGGCGCAGAGGAGTGAAGCAGAGGTCAGACTTAGAGCTGCAGGGCTGGTGAGGAAAGCGGTGATTCTCCGACGGGGGGACGGTTGCCATCAGCGTGGCCCCGAGCCCCACCCGGGAAGACAGTGCAGGATCGGGCAGCAAATCGTGTGGGGTCTGTAATGGTTCGGTCACTAACCTCAAAACAGCTCTGAAGTCTGGGATGTTGTCTTGTTATCAGTCAGGCTATTTGTGACTCAAACAAAGAGAAGACTTTGAAATTGAGGCAAAGAGTTGAAGTGACATGAGGAAGAAGCAAACTTTTTTTAAAAGGAGAAAATGACTCTCGAGTGCTTTTGTTCATGCATGTGTACTCTGAGCTGGAGCCGGCTAGACCTGGCAGGCGACCGTGGAGTTTGGACGGCTTGGGACCCTCATCCTTAGAAAGGTTTCAGAAGTGGATGCTTTCAGTATAGAGTTTTCTTTGTTTAGATTCGGCTGTAGTTTCTTGTCTCGTTCATCAAATTGTCGACCGAATTCACCATTTTCGGCTCTGAGTGGCAGGTCTGGACATAGAGGAAAAAACAAACCAAAACCCAAGACATGTTGCTTGAGTCACTTCCAGAATGTGACCCGACCTTCTGCTTCTGCAAGACCCAGCCTTTGGTGACTTGCCCAAATTCTGCCAAGGACATAACTGCTTCCACTCAGTAGGGAAGAACCAGAAAAATCATCGAGGCAGCTTTTCTTACAGTGCTATCTGTGAAGGTTCACCCTAGCCTTTGCAGTGAAACTGATTAAAGCTGGGACTTGGTTTGGTCCTGAGAGGCAGATGTTCGAGCAGATTCCTGGAGGCATCCACCTTCTGCCTCAGCAGAGCAGAGAGTCTGCAGGCCCGTGGCTGGCACGGCTGAGGAGGGTACTTAACCGGAGGTGGGGTGACGTCTACCTCTTGTCCCTCATGCCTGGTTTAAATTTGCCCCCGAATCACAGGGTTGCAGAGATGGCCCAGGTCCCTGTTCCATTTGCTGCCTGGTGCGGGGGTGGGAGGCTGGGGCTGTGAGCGGGGGTGGCCCTGGCCCACTCCCCTCCCAGGCAGCACGCAGTCCCACTCTGTCACCTCACGAGCATTGCTTCCGTGTTGGGGCTCCGAGGAGGTGATCGCCCCATGCCTTCGGGTGGTTAGAACCCCGGGTGGCCCGGAGACTGGCTGGTGGGCCTCTGGGCTCCCTCGGCTGCGCCCTTCACCCCCCGCTCCTCGGCTCCTCTGTGGGCTACGTGGTCACTGTTGTTGCACGGTTCCCGGTGGGGCGTCCTCTCACACGCTGTGCGTGTGTCCCTGTCCCTGCTCTCTCCTCCCTCCGCTCCCCTCCCCCTCAGCTGTGCTGAGATCAGGGTTCTGACCGGGCAGAAGGAAGGGAGGGAAGCCAGGGCAGGCGCAGAGCCTCTGCGGATGGGAAGGGCAGGGTGCAGACCTCCAATCCCTGCCTCCGTCTCTCCTGAAGGGACCCAGGTGCTGATTGGCAGTTCGGGAGGTGGCAGAAATCGCCCTTGATTGAACACTCTGGGGTGGCTATGAAAACACTGGCTCACTGTTAATATTTTAGAAGTGTAGCAAAAGGCAACCTCGCTTGAAATCCAGTCAAGCTCTTGGGTGCTTTAAAGTGCAATTTACAAGCACATCATGGAGCAGAGGCTTATTGTTTACGACGGAGATGAGGGCTTCTTAGGGTTTGTGGTACGAACGCACGCAGGCCGTCTACCTGGTTGTTTAGCCTGGCTCTTTCTGCAGTTCCTCATAAAGGGTGTGAGAGGGCTGAGCCGTTGAGCAAGGCTGAAGGGAGATGAACCAGGAGTCTGGGAAGGAAGCTTTCTCCCCTGGAGGGGAGGCAGGAAGGAAGCACCCGGCCTGTGTCTGGACTCCTGGGCTGTGGGTCGCTGGGCCCAGGCCACCCACTCTCTCCTTCCTCTGGCCGGGCCGGGCGGGTGCTGGGCTGCGGGGTGAGGGGTGCTGCGGCTGCTGCTGTCTTCATGCTTAGCTCCTGGGGCAGAGACCCCCCTGCACCCCGGGGTCACCTGGATCAGCCGGACATCAGTCTGGTTACACAGGCGAGACTCCATCTGCCGTTGCTCATTGACGGGATATCGCCTTAGATCCTCCCGGGCCTGGGGCGGGTGCCACTCTGGGCGGTGCCAAGTGCGTGCCCGCCGGGCACGTGGCCGTCATCCCTGGGGCTGGAGTGTGAGCTTTGTCACTGTTGCTGCATTCCCAGCCCTAGAACACTTGCCAGTCAGCAGCTGTCCTTCCAGCCCTGGCTCAGCCCACACGGGAAGGTGCCCGTTGTCTCAGGGAATAGTTCGGAAATGCTCTCAGCAACACCTGCCTGCACTGCTGGGCCCACTGGTGGAGAACGGGCAGTGAATAAAGAAATGCATGAGTCCAAAAGCGGGAAGAGATGCTTCTGTACCCAGCACAGCATCACCACTCTCTCCTGAGTCGTAAATAGACACACGCAATTTCCAGGCACGGCGACCTCGGTTCTCCGAGAGACGCTGGGGCACTGAGCTGAGTCTGGCAGTCAGCACCCCTCCAGAGGGCGGTCGGCACCACGTGGACCCGGCCACGTCTCCTCAGGAGCCTCCTCTTCAGTAAGGATGTGCTCTGTCCTGGCCGTGGCCCTGCAGTCTGTCTCGTCAAGTTGAGTGGGGGGAGCTGCCCACACAGCCTCACGTCATGTCTGGTGCTGGAGCAAGGATGGGAAGAAGGGCCGGTGTGCCAGGTTTCAAGAGAAGACAGTCACTGCTGACTCCTCCTCCATGGTCTTTAAGATGCTCCACGTACCCATTTCATGGTCAGGGATCATTCAAGACCTTGTGCTCAGAAGAGCCGGGTAAAGTCTGAGAGACAGGGAGGGGAGGATGGAGCCCATGGATCGGGAACCATCTCCGGTGACCCTCATCCTGGGAAGAGCATCTGCAGGTCAAGACACTTCATTATCAGGGGAACGTGTGTCCTCAAACGCTCCTGTTTCTTAACTCCTTGGGGACAGTCCCCAGCATGGCAGGATCCCGCAGGTCGATTCCTACATCTGTCACCATCAGCCCTCCTCTTTTGTCACCACTGCTTTATTTTATAAGCTCCTTGAGGGTAAGCGCAGTCCTTTTCACAGAAGGCATGCCTAATAGTTATCACACAAATGTCTGAGGATGTGCTGTTGTCCTTGAGAAGTGTCGGGGGCTCGGGGACACACACACTGTCTCTCGAGTACACATCCCACTGAACTCAGCAGCTGGTGCCAACTCCTGGCTCACCTACTGGGCTCAGCTGACCCACCCGAAGGAGAACTAAGGCCACAGGCCCGAGTGCACCGCATCCACCCACGGAGCCTCAGGTGTGAGAGCACCAGGAGGAGGCCTCTCCGAGCCCGAGTTCCTCTGACCACGTCTCCAGGAGGAGGACTTCCCAGGTCCCTTTGGTGTGGATTCAGCCAAGCCCTCACGTTCACCAGTGCATTACTGAATGTTAAGTAATCAAAGCACAGCCTCAAGCCTAAAATCCTCTTTGTTTATAATGAAAAAGTGCAGAAAATATGAAAATAAATATATAAAATATGTAAATGTTAGAAAAGATAGAGCTAATACAGAGGAGTAGTGATGTTGCTTTTAACCTTAAGGCTGGAAACTTTTGTGCTTTTCCTTTTGTGGGAATGAACTTACTGTGTTCCACATAGGTGTCCTAAAGTATGAACGGGTGTGTGTGTGTATGTGTGTATGTGTGTGTGTGTGTGTGTGTGTGTATGTGTGTGTGTGTGTGTGCTCCGTCGCTCAGTCGTGTCTGACTCTTTGCAACCCCATGGACTGCAGCCCACCAGGCTCCTCTGTCCATGCGATTCTCTAGGCAAGAATACTGGAGTGGGTTGCCGGGCTCTCCTCCAGGGGATCTTCCTGACCCAGGGATCCAACCCAGGTCTCCCACATTGCAGGCAGATTCTTTCCCACTGAGCCACCAGGGAAGCCCAAAAATGTATGAGGAGGCATCCTGATTAAGTCTCTGCTGCAGTGCGAGGCCTCCTGGTTCCGTGCTGTCTTCTTCTTTGCTTGTAAGCCCTGCTCTTTATTCATCTGGGGCTGTGCTGGGTCTTCGTCGCCGACCCCAGCTTGTGCTGTGGCGAGCAGCGGCTCCTCTCTGGCTGCGGTGCTGAGTTCTCACTGTGGCAGCGTCTCTGGCTGCAGAGCACAGGCTCAGGGCTCGTGGGCTTCAGAGGTCGCGGTGCATAGGCTCGGTTGCTCTGCAGCAGACTGAGCCCTCCTGCCGGGGATGGAGCCCGTGGGCCCTGCACTGGCAGGCAGGCTCCTAACCACTGGGCCACCAGGGAAGTCTAAACGCTGTCGTCTCGACCGAGACACTCAATTCCCAGCTGGCGGGGATGTTTATAAAGATATTTTCTGCACTGTTTTTTAGCTGCAGGTGCATTTAAAACGCACTTTAAGAACTTTTCTGATTACTTTTGTTTAATGTTTTTAACATTTGAACTGCATATAAAGTTAAAAATGAAGAAAAAGGCACTTATTAAACTAAGGCAGGTTGTCCTGCGGTGGGAGTGTTGGGGTGGGAGGTGAGGTCAGTGCAGCTGCAGGAGCTCCAGGTGTGGGGACCCCTTCTCTGGACCCTGGTGCCCCAGGTGGGATGCCGGGACCCCAGGGCCTGAGATGGGCCTGTTGTAGGCGTTTGGGGCATGTCATTGTGTGGGAAACAGCACGCCAGCTCCAAGTCTAGCTGAGGAGAGCCTGGACTAGGAAGGAGCCTGGTGTCCTGGCCGAGTGGAAACGGGGCTGTGGGCTCAAGAGGGGGTGGAGGTCAGAGCAGACCTCAGAGGCTGCGCTGTCGGAAGCTGCGGAGAGGAGAGCCCGGTCCCTCACGCTCCGGGCTGCAGACTGTCTCCCTGCCGAGCCTTGGGTCTCAGGGACCCTCCACATGGTGCCGGAGTCTGCAGACCTTCACTCCTCCCTTCCACTGCTCTGCTGTGAGTTAAGCTGCAAGGACCAGGGTCCCGCCGTTCCACCTCCCACTTCTGTAACTGACCAGCCAAGGGTGGTCTTATTTGATGCGTCACTTCTGCCTGCTCATCTGCAGGAGGTGCCTCCCTCCAGGGAACAAACCCACTTCCTCTGCACACGGGGATGGAGGTGATGTTCAGGGTCGGGGGGACATGGTTTGTGCAGGGAGCTCGTTGCAGCTCCCCCTGCCCTGCCAGTAACACACAGGAAAGCAGAACAGACGGTTCATCCTGAGTTCACGCTCACTGTCCGGTGAAGATCATCGAGAAAGAAATTACGAACTACTCAGCTGCGTTTATGTAGTCCAAAATATTGTACATGAAATAAAGGGATTTAAAATCTGCAGACTGAAGGCAGGAAGAGAAGGGGACAACAGAGGATGAGATGGTTGGATGGCATCACTGACTCGATGGACATGAGTTTGAGCAAACTCCGGGAGTTGGTGATGGACAGGGAGGCCTGGCGTGCTGCAGTCCATGGGGTCGCAAAGAGTCGGACATGACTGAGTGACTGAAATGAACTGAAAATTCACATAGGTTAGCAATTTGTAGATCGTGTTAGTCTTTGGGCAAGAGTGGTTTAATCCATTGCAGAGAGACAGTTACAGTGTTTGTCATCACGTTTCTAGAAGAACAGGTGCGATTTAATCCCCGTCTCTCAGCCTTTGGGGGCAGCGGATGGCGGCTCTCGCTTCTGACCCACACCCTGCAGGTCAGATGTGTTCATGTGACTCTGGGAAATTGCGCAAAACTAGACTTCCCTGAAAATTTGTGTGATAAATTCTTAAAAGCTTGGGAGAAGGCAGACTTCCAAAACTTGAGGAGTTAAAACTGTGGACAGGGAAGTAGATAATTGTGGTGGGATGGATGCGTGTGCAGGCACACACAGCTCCTCAGAGGGACCAAAAAGCAGAGAAAGCTGTCTTGTTTCCATTCTATGTTATTTCTCAGCTATGCTGGTTTTATAGACATTTGAAATAATGAACCAGCCGGATGAAGCTTTTAAGCCCACTTTAATGCCCGACTGACGGCTGTCACTGTCCCCTGGCCCTTCACCCTGTCTGGTCACCGGTCAGCAGTGGACCCACAGCCCCCAGACCTCACCTGCTGGGTGACGCGCAGACCTCAGTTGGGCATCGGTGTTGGCTGACACGGTCCAACACTGCGTACTGTGTCCAACACTGTCCGATGAGGATAGCGCCAACCAGCCTTCCCTGTCAGTGCTGGCTTTCCTTTCAAGGGAGATCCTGAGTGTGCTGGGCCACGGGAGAGAAGCAGATGCCAGTTCCCACGCGGAGTGGAGTTTCCCAATGTGGTCGAGGTCTCAGCCCCGAAAATGCTTCCATCTTTATTTGCAAGAAAAAGGGAAAAGATGAAACAGTCAAGTTGCTGAAGTCAGTGATTTCTACACCAAAAACATCTTATTTTAAAAAATAAAGATGTCTCATAGACATGGCAGAGCATTCATTTTAAGAGTTAACAAGTCAAATAATTTTTAAGGCATCAGCTATGAACCAGGTTCCCTGGGGCCACACGGCGCCTGGTGTCTGGGGAGCAGCGGCCAGCCGGCTCGCTGCTGAGGAGCTCGCTGGGCCTAAGGACTGAGGCTGGGACGCAGCCACCCGCTCACGCGGGTCAGGCCGGGTTTAGAACCTGAGTGTCTGCACAGGACTCCGACAGGATGCCAAGTATTTTCCTTGGATTTCACAGATAAGTGAAATCAACTGAGCATTTCCAAGCCAAGCAGGATGCTGGATTTTGCCTTGAATGTGTAAATAAATGGTTGCAGCCCTTCTGCTTCCAACTTGGAGAAGGGCCATCTGGTTCCCCCACACAAGTGTCTCTTTAACGGGCTGTCAGGTCTCTGTGGAAGGTCCTGGGGCGGTGCTGTCCCTGACATGAGCCGCCCCCGACCCAAGCCCTCCGGGCCTGCTCCACATCCTGCGGGTGGACACAAATATTCGGTGACTCTGGGTCCCGTCATGGAGCCCGCTGGCCGCGGTTTCCCCGGCACGAGGTTTATGGGTGCTGGGAGTCGTGTGAGGCCCTGTGGGCAGAAGAAGTGGAGGTGCGCTGCCGCGTGGGAGGCTGGGCCCCCTCAGGTGTGTACCCGCTGTCCCCAGGTGAGCAGCCCACTGAGCTGGGCCCAGGGCTCAGGAGGCTGCTGGGTATGGCCCGTGGCCTACAGGCAGGACTCGAAGCTCTGCAGTGGTCGCTGCGGCCCCAGGGGGCGAGCATGAGGGAAGCTAGGGGCTGCTCTGTGCTTCCTGGGAAACCCGATGGCTGGGGACTTGGCTCCCTTTGTCCCCCAGCTCTGAGGCTCCTTGGGAGGCCCAGTCCATTTCGCGGTGCCACTGTCGTCTCTCATATAACCAGAAGCCACTTCTTAACCGTGCGTGCTCTGAGTTTTCCCTTTGGATTTCTTCTCATTTTTACAAACATCGTGGAGGATGAGCAGGCCTGGGACTCCTGTATTCCCAGGAGGAGGCGTCCTCCCAGGAGAGCTGGGCAAGCGGCGGGGGAGGTGCAGGCAGGAGGCGAAGGTGGTCCTTGCCCCCTCTCCGTCCTCAGCCTATCAGCCTTCGATGCTGCCTGGCGAATTGTCGTTGTTGTCCAGTTGCTAAGTGGTGTCCGACTCTGCAACCCCATGGCCTGCAGCACGCCAGGCTTCCCTGTCCTTCACCGTCTCCCGGAGTTCGCTCAGATTCACGTCCATTGAGCCGATGATGCCATTCAACCATCTCATCGCCTGTGGGGATTATTTTCCCATGATGCTGGCCACAGTGTGTGCTGCCCCGGCCCTACTTGTTCGCACACGTATTCAGAAGGGGTGCAGCTATTTCTGTTTCATGAGGGTTGTCCTGGAAACCAGCAGCCGCAGGTGTCAGAGCGAGACCCGCATGTCCTTCTCCCGGTCATGCCAGGTGAGGACGCGGATCCGCGCGCCGGGGATCTGCTGGATCTGAGGGCTGCTCACCGCCGAGTGCCAGGCCTCCATCCAGGGCTGAACACGGGCTTGTGGAGGGAGCGCAGCACTGCTGTCGAGTCCATCGCGGGCTGACGTCGCAGGTGTGCTTCTGTTGCTCACGTCAAAGCTCGTGTCCATGTCCGCGCGGCGTGGGCGGGAACCGTCTCGGGAGCAGCAGCTCCCTGTCTTGGCGCCTAAACCATCTTGTCCTTTGCTTCAATCAGGTGAAGGTCGGTGTGTTTGAAAATAAGCGTGAAAGGCATTCTTTTGTTGGGCTGAAGTGACCTCTCAACTGCAAAATATAATCCTGAACAGGAAGATACCTGCACTTTAAAGTCTGTAATTTATACCATGGTAAAAAAAAATGCTATAGCAGCCTTGACTTAATATTTCTTGGTTTAGAAGTAGATTAAACTTTCAATGTTAACTGTTCTCTGTGTTAAAGCCTTCTAAATCTTTTAGATGAGATTAGTCTCTTGCCTAGAAAATCCCATGGATGGAGGAGCCTGGTAGGCTGCAGTCCGTGGGGTCGCTAAGGGTCGGACACGACTGAGCGACTTCACTTTCACTTTTCACTTTCACACATTGGAGAAGGAAATGGCGACCCACTCCAGTGTTCTTGCCTGGAGAATCCCAGGGACGGGGGAGCCTGGTGGCCTTCCGTCTATGGGGTCACACAGAGTCGGACACGACTGAAGTGACTTAGCAGCAGCAGCAGCAGTCTTGTTTCATGATGAATATATCTCATTTTCCAATTAAAAACCTTTACCTCATTTGGGGGATATGATTAAATGGGCAGCAAATGTAAGCGGGGTTGATGCCCACTGAAGTCATACTCACCACTTCAGCCAGCGTCATCCATCCTTACAGCTGTCTGGCCCCCAGCAGTGTCCTCAGTTCGGCCTTCCTCAGACCCAGGCCCATATCCCTCTCTGGTGTCCGCAGGCCAGCGGGGTGTGGGGATTCCTGGGGAGGCAGCTGGGGCTGGGGTGGGTGGTGTGCACCCTCTGGGACACCCCTGCCTTCCCCGGGTGGGAACCAGCCCAGCAATGCAGCCGGCCTGCAACTCGGGCCTGCTTGCTGTCCTCTGCCCTCTCGGCGGTCAGCAGGCTCCTCTGTGGGAGCTCAGCACCATGCCGAGGGCGCTGCCTGTCCTGGAGCGGGTGATGACCATGCCAGATGACTGTCCTAGACACACCGTGCCGAGGACACTGCCCTGTCCTGGAGCGGGTGAAGTCCCCACGTTAGATGACTGTCCCAGACATGCTTGCAGCCGCAAGTCCGCTGCTTCCTCCCCAGGGAATCTTTAATGTGATATTTTATTTTTTCCTTGAAAAGTAACGTTCTCCCTGGGGGTTTCCCCTAGATCACAATCTACTTTGCTAATTGTATTCATAGGGGAACAACACAGCTCTTTTTTCACCCTCTCCTGACCCTTAGGGATTCGCATCTGTTTTCTGATATGTATATTTAACGAAGTGGAAACCAGCGGAAATGGATTCCTGCTACAGGCAATTAACATGTGCTTGAATAATAATAACAAAAACTCAAGTGTCAAAAGGAGGTCTGTGAAACCCCAGCTCTCCGACTGTGTAAACACGCGGGTCTTGAGTGACTTGGCTGCCGCACACAGCACTGCCATCCGATCCCTGTGGAGGTTTCCTCCTGCTTCTCGGAGTCCAGGAAAGATGTGCCCAGCTGCGTCTCTTCATTCCGAAACGCTGAGGGTGGAGGGGACTTAGGGACCCTCACCTTCTTGCAGGTGAGGAGTGTTGTGGAATGTTGAGCTTCAGGTGAGCTCCACTGCAGAATTACTCGAAGGCCACGAGGCCTCTTCTGTCTCAGGTTCATCTGAGCAGACGCCAGCGCACCCTCCTCCAGCCATGTGAGCCTGGGTGGCTCCCAGCCTCGGGGATCCCTACGTAATGGGGGCAGTGATGCCCCCTGCCTGGGACTGCCGCTTTGGGCACCAGTGAGATGATAATGCCCAGGAGTCTGTGTGTCACGAAATAATTCAAGAACTCTTAGAGACTGTGGTTTTCAGAAGCTGGGGTTTAGAATCAACATGTGTGGACTGCAGCGTACCCGCAGGCGTTCAAATGAACTCACTGACATCACGTGCCCGATGCCCAGATTTCTGACTCCTACACCAGCCCTTCTTCCCATTGCAGGGACATCTGCTGTGCCCTCTGAGTTCTGGGAAATGTGAAAAGATGTCTGTACTTGTTTTTATTTATTTTTCCTCAGGTTGTCCTGGTGCCAAAAAGAACGAGTTTCTGACAAGTGTGCTGGATGCGCTGTCCACAGACATGGTCCACGCAGTCTCCGATCCCTCCGCCCCCGGCAGGTGCGTTGCGCTTGACCTCAGAGCAGGGGGCTAGGACGGAGTCTGGTGGTCGGGGGCTCTCGGAAGCTGGAGGGCAGAGTCGAGCCACTGGAGTCTCGGGGGTGGCTTAGCGGGCACAGCAGGGCCTGGAGCGAGGAGGCCCCTCCCCAGGCGTGAGGTCCTCACCCGTGTCTGGAGGAGGTCTGCTCAGCAGGTTTTCCTGTAATGCGATCAGTCCTGTGAGGATGTTGCCAGCGTGGGACCAGGCCGAGGCCCTGAGGTTTCCCCAGGTTCCATCAGGCGGGGTCGCGGATGCTGGGCGGGGGAGAGGGGGCTGTGGGAGAACCCGGCGCAGAGGGCTCCCTGCTTTACAATGAATGGCGTTTCAGAGCTAGTGACTGGATTTTATAAATACTTTCAATTAAATTGTTTAATTTAAAATTCTCAAAATAGGATTTCTTTAGTAAAATATGTATGACGTAGCATTTGCCCTCTCAGCTCTTTCCAGGGCTGTGATTCAGGGGTGTTAATTGCATTATCACTGTTCAGAATCTGACTTCTGAACTTCAGGGGGCTTGCCCTGAGTGCTTGGCGGATGCACTTGGTTCTGGGGCTGAGGCTTTGAACTCGGCTTCCTGAGATGCTGTCGAGTCCCCAAAGCTGACCTTCATCTGTGGGTGACTGTCCGCCCACAGGAGGGTCATGTCCAGTGCTTAACGGACGCGGTGTCTCAAGCACTGGCTCTCCCTGTTAATTAGCGACGATCCGTCTGCACATTTTCTGGTTGGGAGCCTCGCTGTCTGTATTTTCTCAGAGCAGGGACCTTCCTCCCCAAGCTGTGATTGCTCCGTCTATTCCAGCTAATCTAAGCTTCCCGGTCCCCTTGGCTCAAACCCCTCCTCTCTCTGTCTGCTTGAGTCGGAATAGAGAAGAATAAAGGTCAGGGCTATGAATGCAGTTGGAGAAGGCAATGGCAAGCCACTCCAGTACTCTTGCCTGGAGAATCCCGTGGATGGAGGAGCCTGGTGGGCTGCAGTCCGTGGGGTCGCTAGGGGTCGGACACGACTGAGCGACTTCACTTTCACTTTTCACTTTCACACATTGGAGAAGGAAATGGCGACCCACTCCAGTGTTCTTGCCTGGAGAATCCCAGGGACGGGGGAGCCTGGTGGGCTTCTGTCTATGGGGTCGCACAGAGTCGGCCACGACTGAAGTGACTTAGCAGCAGCAGCATGAATCCAGTAGAAAGTTAAACTGTATGGAGCCACCCAAAGTTCAAACTGACCTCTTATATTCTCAGAAAGATCGCTCTTCTCTGTAAGACTACAGCTGAAAACAGTAAATGAATTTCCATCCTAGAAGGCCCTCTGAAGGTCTGGGAAACTGTCAACAGCCTCAGAAAGCCCTAATACCTGGGAACGTTTAGTGTCTGACTCCCTCTTGACGCTCATGGGAACGCAGAGATTGACAGCCGGCCTAGGAAGCGAGACCAGGGATTCCCTGAGCGCCTGCTGGTATCTTCCGCTCACTGAGAAACCCCGTCATAACAGTGGGGTTTCCAAGGTCAGCCTTAAACGCAGAACTCCTGGAAGAGTTTTTACCTTAAATCTTAAAACACCTAACTTTCTTTTTCGATCCAGGGTAAGATGCGTGGTTACCACTGTAGGACATGTGTTGATTTTCACCTTTTAGTTTACCTGTGACGTCAATGGCCTGCCCAGGAACACAGTCAGAGGAGTAGCAAACCTCCGGGTGTGGGCAGTGGAGATGGGCATCCTGTGATCGGAGTGGCGGTCCACCGGGCCTGGTCCTCGAGGCCTGCCAACGCCCGGGGTGCGGCCGACCTGTCCAAACTCACCATGTTGTTAGCAAGTTTGAAACCAGCTTGAAAATGTTTGCCCAATCTCTTTTTCTAAGTTATTTTTTAAAATCACTTTTATATTGAAGGGCAAAGCCAGGCAGCCTTAGCCTCAGGAAGGAGAGGGAGACAAGCCGGTCCCTCTATGGGGGAACGTCAGAGCCGGGCGGGGGTGTCTTTCTGGACAGACCAGGGGGTCCCTCTATCGGGGAACGTCAGAGCCGGGCAGGGGTGCCTTTCTGGACAGACCAGGGGGTCCCTCTATCGGGGAACATCAGAGCCGGGCGGGGGTGCCTTTCTGGACAGACCAGGACTGGGGCGGGGGTCCTGACCACCCACGTGTCTCCCAGGCTCTCGGAACCTGACCCCAGCCACACCCTGGAGGAGCGAGTGGTCCACTGGTACTTCAGACTGCTGGATAAAAACAACAGCGGGGACATCGGCAAAAAGGAAATCAAGCCCTTCAAGAGGTTTCTTCGGAAGAAGTCCAAGCCCAAGAAGTGTGTGAAGAAGTTCGTGGAATACTGTGACGTGGATAACGACAAGTCCATCTCCCTGCGCGAGCTGATGGGCTGCCTGGGCGCGGCCAGAGAGGAGGGCACGGCGGACGCGAGGAGGCGCCACAGTAAGCCTTTCCCGCGCTCTCAGCCGCTCCTGGCCACCCTCCACGCCTCCGCTGAGCGACAGTCTGAGGGTGGGGGCAAGGGTGCTGTGCTGTTTTGCTGTAGGTCCCCTGCCCGTGGAAAGGCAGGCAGACCTCTGGGGAGTGGTCAGAGGGGAGCCGGCTTGGAAAGGGGAGAGCTCAGAGGTGTCTGGAGATGCGTCTTAACTCTTCTGCCCTCGGGAGGGGAGGGGAGCCTGCCTTCTCCAAGTGGCCGCCTTCTGATGCTGAAGAGCAAACTGGGGACCCCTGGGAGCCATTTGGGGACCCCATGCATGGCCCCCAACCAAACCTTCAGCCTGATTATTAGCAGCTCAATAATTCCTGTTTCCAAGCAGTCATCTTCATGGTTGAAACAGTTTCAGCTGTGCTGCCAGCTGGGCGAGTCTCTCCCAGGAACCCCCGAGCGCTGTTCCAAGGTGCTGGACCACCAGCCAATACCTTGGTCCCTGGTGCTGGTGGGGTCCACGGGGCCTCTCCCACCACTGCTGTCTTGCGACCCCACCTTCCTGTTGCGAACTTGCAGCACATTTGAAACGCGAAGCAGGTCTGAGAGCAGTCTGGAGTGTCAGAGACAGCAGTCTGCACGCCGCCCTGTGTTTGTAGCTCAGCTGGGACAGGAAAGCCCTGGACCCTGTGGTGGCTGTTTAGTCGCTAAGCCGGGTCCGACTCTTGTGACCCCGTGGACTGTAGCCCGCCAGGCTCCTCTGTCCATGGCATTCTCCAGGCGAGAGTACTGCAGTGGGCGGCCAGTGCCTTCGCCAGGGCATCTTCCTGACCCAGGAACTGAACCCAGGTCTGCCTTGCAGGCAGATTCTTTACTGACTCAGCTACAAGGAAAGGTGGCCCCTGACCTCCCCCGAATAAACTAATGTGGTAAAAATGACAATTTGTTAAAAAAACAAGCATTGGCAATTTGGATAAAAAGTTAGCTGATTTTTCAGCTCTTTTTCTTTTTCTTCAATTTTTGCTGAATTTCTCTCAGTTTTTTCCTACTGTTAGTTTTCTTCAAGTTTATTATTGTTTATTTTTTCCTATCCTATGTCATTTGAAATAGGGAAAAGTCAAAGAAACATAAATATTCAGGAGGGTTTATTTCTAAAAACCCAAGTTGTTACCAGTTTCTCTTTTTATTTTGCTCTGTACTTAACAATGCATTTTTTAATTCTAAAAAATATGAGAAATCAAATACAGAACATAAATAACATGTGATCTTTTATTTTGAGACAAAAATAAGGCCAGATCTATAGCTTTCCAAACACTATTTCTATCCATGTATACATACGGTCCGTGGGGTCGTGACTTGGCAACTGAACAACAAATACATAAATATTTATGCACTATGATTTTCACTACAAAATGGGATCATAATATATATACTTAATCACATTCATTTTTATTTTAAGCAATTAAACAAGATTTTGTGTTTAAATTTTTGCAACTAAGACATATTATTGGGCACATGATCTCAATTTTTGCTATTACAAAAAATGAAAAAATATCCTGAAAAATATTGAGAAAAGATAGAACACAGAAAAACTATTTTCCAAGGGTTCAGGAAAAAATTCACAAAAGATGATATTATGCCTTCATGGTCCTCTGAAATGACAGTTGTACAGAAAATCAGCAATTAAGAAATGCTCATTTTTGACCAAATTATGCTTTTCACCCAAATTGCCATGCTGGCTACATTCTCTCAGGCATATTGCCTTACAGCCACATCGCCATGCGCAGTGTCACCTGGAAGTGATCTGTATCATTTGATACCATGACATCACCCTCCCCCCTCACCATCCATCGCTAAGCTTCACATTGGGAACTGGGAGGTACACGGTCCTTTTCTCACTGAAAGCTATTCTCATCGATGTGGCGAAGCTTCATATTTATTTTAATGATGTACATTCTGTTTCATTCAAATTAATTAGCAGTTTATATTTTTGCTCTTTATGTATTTTGAAAAACTCCTTCATGGAGCTTTCCCTGCTGTCTTGAGTGGCATATTTCACCCAGGGCCATTAATGAAATTTATATTCTTTCCATCTATAGAGCAAAGGTCTAGATGCGTAGAAATGTTAACTTTTCTTGCTGTAACTTAACTTTAATCTGTGGCTACCTCCAGTGATCAGCAGACTATTTACTGTAGAAGAAACCAAGAAAAGTCTGGCAATTGTTGACAGCCCAGTTGGTTAGAATAGATTCAAAGTATCAATTTAATATTCTCTAAATTTGGCCCAACGGCCCAACGCCTGCTTTCTCTATAAAGTCGTCGTCGCAGGCCAAACAAAGTGGAGAGTGGCAACAGCCATTATCCAGATCCTTGAATCATTCAAACCTACAAGTGAAAGAAATAGCCCATTTAGCTACCACTTACTCAGTGTTTTTGCAATTTGCTTCATACATTTGTGTTTCAACTGATCATGCTCTGTTTATGTTTGCTTGAGTATGCAAGAGAAGAGGTTTGAACCTGGAATAACTTTGCTCTTTCGTTTATTAACTGAATGGATGGACACTAACAACTAATCAAGGCGTCTGGGGCTCGGGGTGCTGCCCTCCACCTGACTCATTCCAAAGATAATTATCCGGTGCTTCCTGCTCGAAGCATCGGCAACATCGCAGGAAATGAGACAGGCAGAAAGCATGCACATCTCAGTGTGGGAACAAGAAATGAGACAAATAGGAACAATGCGCTGTATCGGGTAAGCAGGTGATGGGGGCGACTGGGGTTCCAGGCAGAGGTTTCGGGCAGGAAAGAATCTCCACAGGTGGGGCCCCAGGTCCCGGTCCTGAGAGAAGCTCACGCCAAGAGGTGGAGCCAAGCAGGATTTGGGAATAGTTATTTTGAGCCAAGCCAGTTAAATGATTCTCGTGATTTAAATATAAAACCCAAAGCTTTCAGAGCGCCAGCATTCCGTGCTGGGCTCCGCGGTGCCCGGATCCCCTCTCCCTGGTGGGGCTTGAAAGACGGAGGAAGGCGCTCCCCACGGCAAGTGGCCATGCCTGCGGAGTTTGGGGCAAAATGGAACAGTCTTCTGAGCTGGACTGGAGTGTCTGTATTGTTGGAACTTGTTTACATACCGGCTGTTATGATCCGTTATTTAAGCTCCGTGCTGAGCACGTGTGTAAAGCCTGTTTTCTCAAAGTTTGCTGGCGGATGACTCTCCCGTAGTGAAGCGGGTCTCTTCCCGAAAGCGTCTGCTGAACCTCTTACTAATGAAGTATATTTGGTTTCTAATCTCTCTCTCTCTTTCTCCCCTGCTAGCCCCTAGAGGTAATGCTGACAGCACTTCTAACAGACAGGTGAGTATGTTCACACTGCAGCCGTGGTAACTCACTGCTTTACTCGTGGGTAATAGCAACTGAAGTTCTGTTCATTGGGAAAGTGAAGCCCCTTCCAAGAAAGAAACAAATGCAGGCCCTCGTTGTTCACCAAGCGCCACCTCCGAGGGGCCTCTCAGGGTCCTGCTGTATGCTCAGAAACACATGCACTGCCTCGGCCTGAGATAAGCCCTGTTCCAGGCAGAGCCTCACTCCTGAGCTTCTTCCCTGGAAAAGGAATCCGGAGCAGTCTCCCCAGCTCTTTCTGTGGTGTTTACCACTGCAAACCGTGATCCTGGGTGAGGCCCTGTGGACACCCCTGTGAGGCCTCAGAGAGCCCGGCAAGATTCTGTCAGAAATCACCAACTTGCTGAATTATCAACTTCAAGATTTTTTTCCCTAATTATTTATTTTTGCTACTTGAAATTTCCATTATTTATTATTTTGAGAAAGATTTCCGAGTCCCCCTGTTTTATGGGAGTATGTATACACACACATTTAAACAGTTCTCCAGGATTTGCATTTGTAATTTATTTCTTATGTTTGGTGAGGGAGACTGCAGGGATGGGGCCCCTTCAGTTTTCACCAAGCGCCGCCTCCGAAGGGACTCTCAGCATTGCGCAGTGTGCTCACGAACCTCCCTCTGCTCTTCTGAGGCTGGGTCCCTATCTGCAGTTAGAGGTGACCGTGTCATCCCAACCACAGCCCTCTCAAGCCTAGAGTCTCTTCCAGAAGATAAATGTGAGTGGCTCCTTCCTCAAAGCCAGGGCCACACCCTCCTTTCTTCAGACGGCTGGCCAATTTGTTGTGTGTTTTGTCTTCACCTCTTTGACGTCAGGTCTCCATTTCCTAAGACAAGCCCCGTATTTGTTGTGGGTTTGGAGTGGAGACCTCCAGCACACACCTAGGATGTGACTTAAAACCATTTCATTAGGAAAGATGCAGGATCCGGTTGGTCTTCTTCATTGAGCAAGTGTATATGGCTTCAACTTTTTAAATCCCAGCGCAAATCACTTGTGCTTTAGAGCAGGGCTGGTCTGAAAGCAATTACCTGGCTGAGTTCCCAAGACTTCCACACGGCGTTTTCCTAAGATAACAATGGTGATGGGCACACATGCGCTGCCTCGGTCTGAGATAAGCCCTGTTCCAGGCACAAGCCTCACTGCTGAGCTTTTTCCTTGGAAAAGGAATCCGGGGTAGTCTCCCCAGCTCTTTCTGTGGTGTTTATCACTGCAAACCATGATCCTGGGTGAGGCCCTGCTGCAGCTGGCATTTATTAATGCGATTGAAGACCATGAAGACTTCTTGAAGGAACCAAGAGTCCATCCACCAAAATCTTTCACTGCATGAATAACCAAACCCAGAATAGGAAATAAAGGGCACCTCAGGGGATGCACGAAGCTCATATCGAATAAAAAGTAAAACGTGACCTGCTTTTCTGGGTGTCTCCTGCAGTTTCCATCACGATTCCCTGGTGATTAGAACCCTGCCGTCAAGTGATGTGGATGTAGGTTAAAACATTAGTGCCACTTCTCCTCCAGCAAAGCGGATCAGTTTTATTCTCTGATTAAATGTGGTGATGGCTTATCTTTCTCCACAACTAATTAAAATAGAATGTCTTGCTTACTTACTGTGGGAGATGCAGTATCTCTTCTTGCCACCTGTTCATATATTTAGCAGGGGGATAAAAGCCAACCCAGATGTCTCCTCAATATTTATTTTGTTTTTTCTTTTCTTTTTTCTCTCCTCAATATTTAAGTGTCACTATTTTAAATAGAACTGACTTGTATTGGTTGGAATGGGTCTATGTGGAAAAGTAAACCAAGAAGGTTGTACATTGCTTCTCCTTTTCATTCTGTATGATTTTAATTGAAAGAGTGCAGAATTCCAGGAACTTAGTAAGCAGACTTTTCAGTTGCATTTCTTCTTAGAAATGGAATAACGAATGGAAAGCATGAAAAGGAAATGGTCAGAAAGCAGCCTCATCAAATCTGAAGCATGAATTAATTATTAAAAACACATTTGCGTGATAACTCCGTGGTGATTGGAGATTGTGCAGCATGTTTACTATATTGAAGCTACTCACAGTATGTGAAATAAATGCTGACATCCTCAATTGACATATATTTTTCTTATATTTCTGAACATCGAATGAAAGAAAAGTGCTGGAAGTTAAGAAGTGCCCAAAATACCTTTATTTTTTAAGTTAATTCTTATATCCCAAGTGGGGCTTCCCTGGTGGGTCAGTCAGTGGTAAAGAACCTGCCTGCCAATGCATGAAACATAGGTTCGACTCCTCTATCAGGAAGATCCTCTGGAGAAGGGAATGGCAGCCCACTCCAGTGCTCTCGCCTGGAAAATCCCACGGACAGAGGAGCCCAGTGTCCACAGTCCACAGAGTCACAAAAGAGTCGGACACAACTGAGCGACTAAACAGCTATAGCAATCGCAAGTGAAGTCCTCTTCTTTTCACTTCTATATAAAATGTTGCTTTTCCCTTTGTTCTTATCAGCTGGAAGGCAAGCCTTCATATTCAGAAATGAGTGCTTCAAATGTCTTAATACATCTCTTTTTTGTCTTTTTTTTCAGCCAAGGAAGCAAGGATAAATGACTCCACGGCAGGTCCTAGACACGTGGCCGACTCCCTCACCAAAAAGCAATTAAAAAACCCAAAACAAACACATAGTATTTGCACTTTGTACTTTAACTGTAAATTCACTTTGTAGAAATGAGATATTTAAACAGACGGCTTTAATCTGTGAAAATGGAAGGGCTGGCTTCAGAAAATTAATCACATACAATGTATGTGTCCTTCTTTGACCTTCAAAGTCTGTAGCTGGTGGAGATGTATTTTGAGTGGATTTAAGCTTAATTTCTTCATCCTATACATGTTAACCGACAGAAGCCGTGGCCAAGGTACCCTGGCTCCAACCTGTGCCTCCTCCTGATGGGCGCCGTTACTAACAGTCCCGCCAGGCTGGCTTTGCTAGGGATCTACTGTCCTGGCAGCATCGCTGAGTCCATGTTGGAAGCTCCACAGCTCCGTAGATGTTTGTAGGCGACTGCTGGCCCCGTCCTGGGTTGTTCGTTTCTTGGGATTTTGTGTCAGCTTGTTGGTTTTCCTTCCCGAGTTCCTGCTCATGCAGTGAGTTATCCAACCACTAGCACAGCCTTTGCTGGTACTGCCCTGGTAGAAGAGGAGATATTTCAAACTCTTCTTGATATGCCCATTTTTCCACGGCGAACTTCTGTTTGAGTTTTGCCTTGGGCTCAGATTATCCACGCTGTAAATGTTAGAGAATTCTGTCTGCCTTCCCGAGGCAGCGTGGAGGGGCCCGACGTTCATAAAAGTAAATTTAATCCCGATCTGACCCAGCCAGCCAAACATGCTTGGCAGCCTTCTTCTCCTCTTACACGTGGGCCCTGTCCGCCCGTCCACGGTCTACCCCGGGGCCGCTGGGAGGGGAAACTGTCACCTGAGCAAGTTACGAGCGGTCTCCTTAAAAAAGGCGCGGCCAGGCGAGGCTATGCTGGGTGCTGGTCCTGGCAGCTGGGGACGAAGGCCTGTGGGTGCCCCCGCTTCCCTTCTTATTTCCTGGAGGTGTCCGGACCTCGAGGACTGGCCACTGGGAAATTCACCCGCGTGGGGCTGGACAGGGCTGGCGGGCAGCTGAAGGCCCCCCGGGGGCAGCGGGGCCGGGCCTCGGGCGAGACGGCTGCCCCCGTCAGAGCTGGAGCCCTGCCTCCGTGATGTGCCCACGGGCTCCACGGAGTGGAATGGAGTGACAGACTGTGGTGCTGCCTCAGCTCTAGCTTTAGGTTTGGAAAAAAATCTTCCTGGCCCCAGATCCCCCAACACACAGCCTGTCGATCTGTCTCAACAATTTTCATGAAGATGTTTCCTGCGGCGTCTCGTTTAAATTGCGGGAAAGTCAAAGTGGAAACTTGGAGCCTCAAAACCAGCCCCCCTGTGTGTCACCATTGTTTAAGAAACAGTTATGATCCTAAATTTATTGGATAATCTTTTATATTTCTGAACTTTGAATTTAATCATTTTTCTTAGATTAAAATAAAATATGCTCTCAAAACCGCAGTCAGCCTCTTGCTTCGTTCTAAGGGTATCTACCGTCACGAGGCAAGACGGGGATGCTGGGCTGGGGGGAGGTGGGCCCTGGTGCTGACCCTCTGGCCGTGGGACTCGGGGTAAGAGCCTTTGGGGGCTTCGGCCTCCTGCTGTCAAACAGATGACAAGCGGCGACATGCACCCTGGTGAAGACACAGGTGTCCACGTGTGAAGGGTGCAGGCTGGTGCAAAGGGCTCACGTGTTCATCCTCGTGATGGGAAGCGGCCGTCCAGTCACGAGGAACAGGGCTGGAGGACTTCCTGTCCTGCCAGATGCTGGGTGGACCACAGAAGAGACAGAAAAGTTCTTGTCATGGTTGAAGCTAACGCTGCCCACAGCACAGCTGCAAAAACACTGGCAGAGCCTTGGTCCCAGCCCCAGTCTCCCGTCCTTGGTGAGACTCTACGTCTTCCCCTGCAGCGGGGGCTGCTTCCCTCGGTTTTGCTGAGATGTAACTGACACGCAGGGCTGGGAAGGGCAAGATACACGGCATGATGGCTTCCCTTCCATGTGCCATGAAATGACTCTCACAGCAAGTTTAGAGAGCACCCAGTCTCCCACCTAGGAGCCAAAGAAAGGTTCCTTTTTCTCCCTAGTGATGAAAGCTTTCAAGATCTACTTTCTGAGTTTTCAGACACACCAATCAGCCGCATTAACTGGTCCGTCACGGTGTGGTCTGCACAGCAGCTTCTTGGCTGGCCGTGCTTCCTCTAGGACTCTCTGTTCCTTCCTAGTAAATCTCCCGTCAGCCACACCATTTCTTTCTCAGCTTAGAAAAGTGTCGTCTTTGTAAAACTCAGCATTTTAATTGTGCAATCAAGATGCTTCTGGAAAGGAGTTAAGAGGAAGCTGCCAGGAAGCACTCCTCGAACGGGTGGAGTTTGGACTGGTTCTGGAGCAGGTAGGAAAGGACGAGTGTCCAAGGAGGCTTAGAGCCTGAACAGAGGCAGGAAGGCTGGAGGGACGCCGGAGCCATGGAGGCACTGGGCCAGCACGCCAGGGCTGGGGCAGATGGTTCTTATTGCTAGCTATTAAGACTTTAAATGAAAAACAGAAATTGTTTCCCTCACGTACCTGGCGCAGCTGTTTTTAGTGACAGATGCCTCCCTCCCCACCTTCTCATGGTGAAAAATGCTCGCCTGCCCCCTTGTCAAAAGTCTCCAAGTGGAAGATTATTTAGAAGTGCACTGACCAACTCATAAATCATGCCCATGAAAGTCACAACCGGAATTTTCTAATGTGATCGAGATGGAAGGTGTCAGCTTTTTTGTAACCCATGTGCAGAAATGATTGGCATCATCACACGCTGCCAAGTGGACCCCAGACCACGTCAGCAGAGCCGGGCCGGAGAGACAGTGCCGGGGACAGTCAGAGGCCCGTGGGCTGTGCTGACGGCGGCAGGAGGAGGGTGCCGCCGCTGCTGATCGTGACGATAGCGGGGATGGTGGGATGCTGACTCTGATGATGGCGGTGGTCATGTTGATGGTGATGATGATGGTTTTCTCCCTCATACCATATACTACCACAGACGCCTGGGGCAGGAAATGGTAACCCCCTCCAGTATTCTTGCCTGGAAAATCCCATGGACAGAGGAGCTGGCGGGCTACAGTTCAGAGGTCGCAAAGAGTCGGATAAGACTGAGTGACCTAAGCACAGCTCATACCACAGTGGCCAAAATTTGTAAATCATTTTTGGTTAATTAGATGTTCAGGCATTTTTGTATTTCTTCATTCTAAAAAGCTGTGTTAGCTACTTTTTTACTACAAAGCTGTAAACCAACCACCGAAAACTCCAGTCCCTCCTACGTTTGTCTATTCTTATCACTTTCTGAGTGTTGGCCGGGCTGGCGGGGCTCTGCTGGGCCTGCCCCATGCCTCACCCCTGCTCCAGTGAGGGGCCACTGGGGTGTGTCTCTGTGTGGCCGTGGCTGAAGCTCGGGGTGACTCACCCGACTGCACGAGCACGTTTCAAACCTCATCTTGTGAACTGTGTGCTCCGAGCGGGTCCCCAGGCTCAGCCTCCCAGGCCCCTTGGGCCTGCTCTGCTGTCTAGAGCGAGCTCTCGTCCCGGGCACCGGCCAGACAGTGAGTATTTTCACCAGGGACTGGACACGACTGAGGGCAGAGACACGCGGCACGTTTTGTGGTTTATTTGACCCGAGTCCCACTCAGTCAGCCGCCACTGAATTTCCCTGGCCACTGGCATCTCTGGTTCAGAGTGAGCTAGCCGCTTGCTGTCCAGGATGGGACGGAGGGGTGGCTGCCGGGGGTGGGAGGGGGCGCTCCACAGGCCCCGTCCGCCCTCTGACCCTGAACAGCTCATGGTGTTTACTCCGCCCTACATCGTTTATGTGAAATAAATGCCGCCTTCCTGCCTATTTTCTCTGGACATCTGAATGCTTGCTCAGTTCTGATAAACTTGACCAGTTACTTCAGTTCATGTGTGTTTCACAGTGGAAAGATTTCATATACCTTGTTATGAACATTTTACCTTCAAAACAAAGATTTCTGTCAGTCGAAGCTATGCTCAGTCAATAGATTATTTCTTTGTTTAACGAGATGGATTTTTGTACTCCCAACGAGGCCGCTTGCGTGCTGCCTTCCCAGTCTGCGGTAGCTGTTGCAGTTCAGAGGAGAAGTGCCATTTTACTCCTTAAGATCTTGTAAGTGTGCCCGGGGGAACCACCTTGAATGTTTCAGTTTAAATGTGCATATTCATGATGCTCTGAGTATTAGACCAGAAAAGCTGTTTCATTGCTTAAAATGTGTCCAACTCTGCTTTTTCATCTAAGAAAATGATCTTTCTAATTTGGTGAGCAATGTTATTAACTGAGCCCTATTATAATAAAAGAAACATATTTCTAGAAGTAAGATCAAATAAATAATTTAAATGTGCTTTGAAAAGGGCTTAGGAGTGGTTGGTGGTGCTGCGCGGAGCACACGTGACCTGGAGTGGCTTCTGCCAACAGCTTCTGGGCTTTTCTGACACTGACTCTGGTATTTGTGCGTGCGTGCTCAGCCGCTTCAGTCATTTCTGGCTCTTTGCGACCCCACGGACTAGCCTGCTAGGCTCCTCTGTCTGTGGTTTTCCCAGGCAGGAGTATTGGTGTGGGTTGCCTTGCCCTCCTCCAGGGCGTCTTCCCGACCCAGGGATTGAACCCACGTCTCTTAAGTCTCCTGCGTAGGCAGGCGGTTCTTTCTACTAGCGCCACCTGGGAAGCCCGATTGCTCACTGAGCCTTAAATGCAAGTCCCCTCACCCCCAGCCTGGGAAAGAGGAATGAAACGAAAGCAGAACATATTAATAGCAACGCTGATGTTCATGCCTGTAGGGAAAGGCTGGTCCTTCTGGCGACCCCACAGCCCCTGACACGGCCTGATCTGGAACAAACCAGAAACGCTGCCCCTGGGTGATGGAGCCTGCCTGGATGTGCTGGGGTCTGTCTCGTCAGGTCCTCGAAGCAGAGCCTGTGACTAGAGCAGGTGTATTCACCACAGCACGGAGTGAGCACACAAAAGGCCCAGAGACTACTGCTGGCTGGGATGAAAATGGGCCCATTGTGCCGTCGACATGTTAGATAATCAACAGGCTTGATGTAAGACTCTGCCTTCCATTTTGTCCCTTTCTCTCTAACCCTACTTCCCGTTATTTTTGACTTTTTCTAATGTAGTCGCCTGGAAGATATGTATCCGATGAGATCTTGAGAAATGAGTTATGTCCTGTCATTATTGCTGTTCTCAAGACATGTTCCAGGGAAAGGAAATAGGAGCAGGACATGCTTGGCAGCTTTGGTGATGAAGCTTTCAGAGGCCAGCGCCCACCCCCGGCCCCCAGCACGGCGAGCAGCGATGCACACACTTTGCGGTGCCTCCAAGTGCTGTCACAGTCTCCAGCCTCCTCCGTCACACCTCTCCCAGGTCACACCACAGAGTCTAGCCTCGGAAACGAGTCTCCACGCTGGGAAATCAGTGTGACTCTTCTGCCACCCAAATGTGAACAGTTCCACCTTTCCTCCAAACCTGAAACCAATCATTTCCAAACCCTCTGTTTGTATTTGCTTTTGTGTTGCGGAGCTAAGCGGTGATTCACTGTAGCTCCCTAAGGGCTGTTGAGAATTCCTTTACTTGTAAATTTTGAGATGAACACATCCATCTGTTATTTTTCCTTTTAAGTCTGAAAATCCACGTGCCAAGTACAGGATATAGTTCTAGGCACCATGGATCATATTTGTAATAACATCGTTTATGAAATTAAATCAGGTCATGATGGCCATCATTTGAAAACCTCCGATTCAGCAAAGAATTGTCTGTAGGTCACAGTTCACATCAAATAAAAGCCTCCGTCATGATTAACGTTTCCTTTTCGGTGAGTTTATTTCCATTGTCTTCACTTATCCCCTTCACATAATCTTCTCTTAGTTAATAGCAACTGTCACCTTTTCATTTTTCTATTTTTCATGTTCTTACTGAGACACAAACATGTCATTTACTAAATTTGCAGTGGGCTTGCTATTTTTCATGTTATTTAGGTTTTCATGACTGAAAAAATGCAGACTAACTCATCTTTTTGTCAAATGCTAAACATGTACATTTTCCAGAGTTTCTTCTTGGGAGAGTGGGGCATGGAGGCTGTGTTCCATCTTGCTGATAAAATGCATGTTGACTTTAAGATGAAGATCGATCACATAACTAAAACCTGGAGAGGAAGCCCTTTCACCAGTCCCAGCTGGTCACCTGGTCACCTCCAGGCTGCTGAGAAGTCCATAGATGGCTATCCTCTGGCAGCAGGCCCAAAGTACCCTTATCTGATTATAGATTGGATGCATTTCCAATCCGTTAAACCACGTCTGACTTGAATACTTTCTCTTTTGAGCCAGGCTCACACATCTGAGCCCAAGGTGGACCCTGGCCACACGACCTCTCCTGGTTTCGGACCTAAGGGTCCTGACCAGCGCTCCCATGGGGGCCCCGCCACCTGGTGTCCTCAGCCTGCCTCTCTCTTGTCAGTCGTAGCGTTTTCTTCTTTGTCGCATTTCTAGAACCGCAAGTGGGGCAGAGCAGAGCTCCGTTCATGTGTGCCAAGTGCTCAGGGTGAATCAAGCCCTTTTCTAGAAGGAGCAGGAGCCTGAGGCCTTCCTGTGAGGGACCGCTGACTCTTTTCTAGAAGCGAGCAGCAGGAGACTGCGGCCTTCCTGTAAGGGACCGCTGACCGGGGGCGGGGCAGGGTGCGGGTTGAACTCGCACTTTGCTCTAGGAGTTTGTGACCTTGGTCAGGATTCCCAGTGGCTCTGAACATCAGTATTCTCCCGTGAAAAGAAGAACATTAATGTCTGACCCATGGGACTACAGAGCAGCCTCTCCGGGGTAAGGGCCGGTGCTGTCCTGTCTACACCAGCTCCCTGCTCCACCCCATCCTCCTGGTAGGAAGGCCCTGATCTTCTGCCATCCGCTCCACCTCTGAGACCCTCAGTGGATGCCAGCTTCTTCTCGGTCACTGCACGCCTTCCTGGACCGCTACCTCCCAGTCCCCTTCGCCCAGGTCCCTTCACGCCTGTTTCCTTCTTGGTTATTTCTGCTGCAGATGTTTTGGAGATCCCACCATCCCTACGGGCGCCTCCCAAGCCCTTGAGTCCACTTTCACAGCTTCTGCTCCTCTCGAATCAAGGGAACCACGGGAATGAACTTCTGGTCCTGCAGACAGTCCAGACTTGTCTGTCCTCACTCAGACATTAGCTCTCCTCTCAGCAGGGCAGAGTCTCTGGTTTGTCCTCAGAATTGCCCCCTTGCAAACTTCCTTAGCCTCTGCAGCGTGCTCTGTGAACCTTGCCAGGCGGAACCCCGGAGCTGAGTGAACCCAGAGGTCTTGGACGTGCGCCAGGGCCCAGGCAGTGAGGTGTGTCTGGAGATTAAGAAAATCGTTCCACGTGGCGTCCCCTTCGATGATGCTGGCCCTCTCAGTGTCACTCCACCTTGATTTCTTCCAGGAGGATTTCACAGCTTCTTCTGGGCCCGCCTTCAACCCCTCCAGCCCCTCACCTTCCCTGATGCCCAGCGCGCCCTTCACAAGCCCAGCTGGCCATTTCCTCACCCCGAGGCCATGATGGGGGGCTTTCTCTTCCCCACCCCCGGACCCCTGGGCTGACGTCCTTCTCCCCGCTTGTGGCAGGGTGGGGTAGGGTGGGGTCCTGCCCTGCCCCCCACCGGTGGGCCCTGCACCTCACCGGCTCTGGGCCCCCTGTCTCCTCCCTGTCACCTGGCTCCCTCCCACGATGGCAGATCCTCTCTTCTGCTCTCAGGGACCCCAGCTGAGAAGAGCCCGTCTTGACCCCAGCCCTCTCCTCCGGCCCTAATTCTCTGAGGCCCCCAGAGCTCTGTCTGGGGAACGTCCTGGGAACAGAGCTTTCGGCTCAGTGGGGGCACTGTCAATCACGCTAGTACAAGACAGGGGGACGGGCAGGAGGGCCCTGTGGCTGGCCGGCCCTCTGGCCTGAGGCCCCAGCAGGCGGTCCGGGGAGTTTCCGCCCCCAGCCTTAGTGCGTGCCCTTCCCTCTCTCCATGGGTCTCCACTGGATGATCAGAACGGGACCCAGGAAACACCTCTTTCTCAGGGTTGGCTCGGTTTGTGAGGCCAGGTCTGGCTGGCCTGGGACCGACTGGCCTGGGTCTGGGAGCTTTCTTTCCACCAGTCATGAGCATGGTCCACATCTCCTCAGACCCGGTCAGAGCAGCAAGCCCTCAGCCCCTCTGGGGAAGCCCAAGGCAGTTCCTCCCACCTGGGCAAAGCCACTCTGTTCCAGCCGCCATGCTGTCCTCGGGCGGGGACATCCCTGTGGTCACCACATCACCCTCAGTTCATGTCCATTCCTCTGGGGCCCCCATGGGGCCTTCAGAGCCATTGGTTTTGTGAACAGTCACCTCCTCCAGAAGCTCATGCTTTTAACCTCCTGGACAGTGACCCCACCACCCACCCCAGCATCGTGGGCCTGGAGCATCTTATCCTCAGGAGGGTGTGTGATCACTGACCGCCCCCCACACACTCCCCACCCTCCATACACACCTGCCCAGCATCGTGAGCCCAGAGCGTCTCATCCTCAGGAGGGTATGTGATCACTGATCCCCCGACACACACACACACCCCAGCATCGCGGGCCCGGAGCCATTCCTCCTCAGGAGGGTATGTGATCACTGACGCCCACCCCCTCCCACACACACACACACCCAGCATCGCGGGCCTGGAGCGTCTTGTCCTCAGGAGGGTGTGCACGTGTGCTGGTGTGTGTTTATCGCTCTTGGCCTCAGCCGCCTCCTGCTCAGAAGTCAAGGAAGGCAGAGCTTCCTCCCCTCTCGCTCATGAGTTTCCAGCTCCCAAAGAGGAGGCTGGCATGTTGGGGGCACTAGGTGGGTGTCTGGAACTCGTCCACTTGCTTGGCTGGTTGATGGCTGAGCAGGGTGCCTCGTGTGGCCCAAGTGTTATCATGAAAAAGCATGCTTATTCCCTTTCACTCTTTTCCCGTTCACTCACTTCTTTCATCCTGGGATGGTCTCCTTGTTTTCACAAAGACTCCATCAGCCCCGCCCCTTACCCACAGGTCTCTTTAACTCTGCATCTAGTCTGGGCCAGTCTGATCGGCCTCACCCCCTTTCTGTCACCCAGCTGCTCCTCTTCTCCACTCTGTCCTGCTCTTCATCCGTCCCTGTTCATCACAGACGATGCAGGAAAATAGGGAACAAGTAGAAAATGTCTCCCTAGGTCTGCCCCTTCATTACTCACAGCACTCCCGACACCAAGCACGTGGGGTTTCACCAGCAAAGGCTCCGGACCCCACGTGGCTGCCCCGCAATTCAGTTCAGTTCTGACACCACCTGTAGTTGGCTGAGACCCCCTAATACTGTCACACTGGGGGTGAAGTCTCCGACATAGGAACCTGGGAGGGGGGGCCTGAACAGCCATCCCATGACAGGTTCTCTAAACGGACCCCGGACGTCAGCTCATCGAGAAGTGGGAGCGCAAGTGAGCTTGGGAGGGTCGGGTGAAGACGCGGCGGGTACACTGAAGCAGTGAGCTGGGCCGGGTCTGCCATGACAATGGCAGAGAAAGGCCCAGCGATCTTGATGGGGGAGCGGACTGGAGGGGGAACCGCGGACCACGTGAGGCCCGCACGTGACCGGAAGCGGCACTCGGATCAAACCGCTCCACTGCCCGGCCTGCCGGCCTGAGCACTCGAGCCCCTGGACTGATGGACCTCAGCTCTCCCCTCCATGGAGGCAAACTGTTTACATTAAAGGTCCCCACGCAGGACAGGGAACGCTCCATGAAACGCTGAAGGAGTAACCCACGTTTATCTGCAGGTCAATGGCAGATTTCAACCAAATGAAATCTGAACCATACCCCTGGTGAATTTCTCCCTGTAAGTTTTATGTCCTAAGACTTTAGGCAAAACCTAATTTCATAACACATTTAAAAAATTTCATTCCCTATGACAATAGACTTTTTAAAGGTTTGCCTGATAGAGTAGCTGTATTTATTTAATTTGTAAACATTTTGATGGTGAGGGAAATAGCGAAGTGTTCATTTTAATTTTCTTTGGTAGTAATTCCCAGAAGTCTTTCATCTGTAGATACTTTTGAACTGTAGTGCTGGAGAGTCTCTTCAGAATCCCCTGGACTGCAAGAAGATCCACCAGTCCATCCTAAAGGAAATCAGTCCTGAGTATTCTTTGGAAGGACTGATGCTGAAGCTGAAGCTCCAATTTTTGGCCACCTGATGGGAAGAGCTGACTCATTAGAAAAGACCCTAATGCTGGGAAAGATTGAAGGCAGGAGGAGAAGGGGATGACAGAGGATGAAATGGTTGGATGGAATCACTGACTCAATGGACATGAGTTTGAGCAAACTCCAGGAGACGGTGAAGGTCAGGGAAGCCTGGCGTGCTGCAGTCTATAGGGTCACAAAGAGTAAGGCACATCTTAGCAACTAAACAACAACATCAAAGCTAAAAAAATAGCTATTTCCTAAAACCAGAAGTTTCTGCATAACTCATCTCTACCAAACAGACCCTGTCAGAGGTCCCTTCACCGCAGCCTGGTTGAATCTGAGCAGCCAGTCACATCACTGACAGCCAACTGTGCTTGGGGTTCCTGACAACCAAGGGTCCTGGTGCCTCTGGGGCAAGATGTTATCTGAGTTAATGATGTTTCTCTCACCTTCATTCCCCTGCCTGTCAGATCCCTGTCTTCCTTCAGAACCAACCAACCGCTCAGAGACTAAGGCCCGAGAGGCCCATCATTTGACAGCATCCCAGCAAAACTTTTCCCTGACGAGACTCTAGTTCCCTCTCTCTGCGCTATCTCTTCTCAGCTGAGGAGCCCCATAGGTTCCTTCTGGTTTCATTGTGGTGAAGGGTTAGGAAGTTAGGTCAGAGACGAGCTGGCGGGATCCTGGGAAGAAAGGTGAAGACAGGCCTGAGTTTGGCCTGGCTTCCAGGGAGACAGTCAGAGGTACATGTCTCCAGTCAGTCTGGGAGCCCTGCCTCCCTGGGGATGCATGTCGGGTACCCTTGGTGCCTGCTCCCTTGGCCTGGGGATCCGGTTCCCTGCCTGCGGCTCTGCCCGCCCCACAAGGTCAGAAATGCTCGGCCTCGCTGGGATCCAGGCGGCGCCCAGCATCTTGTGTGGATGGTGTCCTCATCCCGCCTGACTCGAGCGAAGCCGTCTGTCTCTGGTTAAATGGGGGGCTCCGTCAAGAGCATCAGCTCATCACAGATTTGTAACGGCCTCCCCTCCCCGCCCCTCCGGGGACAATAATCAAGCTCCAACTCTGACTTTCCCGTGGTCCTCGGAGGCATCCCCAGTTATAATTTATGTAATTCCTTTGTGACTCAGTAATATCTCCAACATAAAACAATCGGCTGAGCGTGAGCCTGAAGGCCAGGGTGAGTCATCCCGGGGCGAACTCATTCTTGTGGGCTATTTCAAAAGCTACACGGCATTACGGGATCACAAGAGAAAATGGTTATAAGACAATGAGTTCCATATTCCACTGCCCTGGAATTCTTTAAAACATGCAAATGTGAACTGAGTTCTCATTGACAGCTGCGATTGTTTTAAACGGAACTTTGCTTTGGGTTAGCATCAATCATGTATGTAAAACATGAAACATACGGCTTAGATTATCACATGAGCATTAATGTATATTTTTCTTAGGTCTGTTTTCATGTTCAAATGCTCTCATGCCCGGCTACAGAGCCAGCAGTGAAATAGTAATGTTGGACTCTCTGTTGCCTTGATATTATACTGAAACACTTACGTGGAAGGCATGGACAAGTCATGAGGAAGTTGGGAACCAGAGTTATAAGCTAGGCTGACGGCAAACACAGCTAAAGCTCTCACTTCTGAACTGGTTTCTTGTACTGACTCTCTGCTTGGGCTACGGAATTCCCATCAGATGGCAGGAGTCGAGGTCGCATTAGTTTCTTTGAAAGAGGTGAAAGGGTTTGGTGGTGGGAAGGGTCTGTTAGCGAGTGTTGCCCAGTCTTCTGTCGCTGGGGATTCACCCATAAAGAGCGTCTGGGTCTGCCATGGACTTAGGTCAGGCTCAGGGTGTGTGTGGTTAAGTGCTGTGTGCAGTTACATATGGCTCAATTACATCTCCATCAGACAATTGTGCTCAGTGTTGAAGTGATGGAATAACCTTTGAAGGTCTTCATGAAGAACAGCGCCTGCCTTCCTGAGCTGAGTGGGGCGTTGGCCAAGTCAGCCAGGAGGGGCCAGGGCAGGGTCTGCTTTCTGCCCAAGCATGTAGGCGAGGTCAGAGAACAGGAGGGGGCTCAGGCCAGGGGCTCCTTCCAGAGCAGAGAAGCTCCTTCTCGCCCACCTGCCTTCCCACCACACAGCCTTCACCTCCAGGGAGCGTCGGGTATCACCAAGCCAGGGCCATGGCTGGCCCTGGACTCCTGATTCATCCATCCTGGGGTTTGCGGCTCCTCCCTGTTTGCGCCCTTCTCCCACGTTGGAGAGCAGGGTGTTTCTGTGAGCCCGGCTCCCAGAGGTCAGCGAAGCAGCTGCCATTGACTCGAGTCCTGTGTCCCC